>NC_041230.1:23869103-23873693 GCF_002837175.3 Physeter macrocephalus | reverse complement strand
TGCGCGTCCGGAGCCTGTGCTCCGCAACGGGAGAGGCCACAACAGAGGGAGGCCCGCATACCACACAAAAAAAAAAACAAAAAACAAAAAACAAAAAGCCAAAAGAATCCATGGGATATCTCTATACTATTTCTTACAACTGAATGTGAATCTATAATTGTTTCAAAACAAAGAAGTTGAACTTTAAAAAAAGTTTGGCAAATAACATAGGCTCCTGTATGCTCACTACCCAAATTCTACAATTCTTAAGAATTTTTTTGCTTCAGATGTTTTTCAGAGGAAATGAAATAATACAGCTGTGCTTATGACGGTACCCTTTCTTATTTAGCCTATTTCTATCCGGAGCTGAGCACAGAACTGAAATTGCCTATGTATATTCTGATACTTTTATTCTACAGAAATTGCCAGAACAAGAAATAATGCTGTTTTATGTGCTTTTTCAAAGATGACATAGATGTTTTCCTACTGTACCACGCAATGTGTATCAGTTTACAAATTACTTTTTGCTCTCAACGCTGAGTTTCTGATATTTAACCATGTTGATGTATGAAGATCTGCTGGTTTCATTTTTTCTTTGATTATTCTATAATGATAATAGTAAATAATACATAAGACTATGTGCCATGCATTGTTCTAAATGTTTTATATACTTAACCCATTAATCCTCATTAAGATTTATATATATATATATATCAGTGTATATAGTATCTAGTGTATATATATACATATATATACATACACATATATATACACTATACATTAAATATATACACATATATACACTATATATGTATACATATATACTATATACACTGTAAATATGTGTGTGTATATATATATATATATATATATACCTATATATACACTATAGTGTATATATACACTATACATTTATTGTTCCTGTTTACAGATGAGAAATGTAAGGCACAGAGCAGCTAAGTTCTTCACTGTACTGTTAGTAAATGGCCTAGGCTGGATTTGAACTAGAGCCTGTGTTTCCATGGTATAAACACCACTGCTGTAGATCTAGTACACTGTTGATGGACATTTAAGATCCTTTTATTTCTTTACTCTCATTAACCATGAATATCCTAGTTCTTGTCTCCTTGTGCATTTGTATGAATCTCTTTAAGATATGTACCAACAAATGGAACTGCTGGGTTGTAGTCTGTACTTATCTTCAACGTTAGTGGCTCTTTCCAAATTGCTAAATAATGTGGAGCAATTCTGATCCGTGGTGCATAAGAGTTCCTGTCTCTCCGTATATTCACTCCCACTTGGTACTGTCAGGCTTTATAATTTTTGTCATTTGGATGAGTGTGAAATGACAACTCGATGCTTTTAAATTTGCACTTCCTGTTTTATTAAGAGTGTTGAGCTTCTTTTCATGTGTTGATTGGCCTTTTGAATTTCCTCTTCTATGAAATGACAATACATAGCCTTTGTGGTTTATTTTTCTCCATTGAGTTCATGTATTTTTCTTATGATTTTATCTGTCATCTGTTGATGATATTCATTGAAAATGTATTTTCCCAGTCTATCACTTGTCATTTCATTTTTGTGTTTCATGTCATATTGAAGATTTTCGTTTCAATGCTGGCAAATCTATCTGTGTTTGTGTATGTGTACATGTGTGCATGCACATGCATATAAAATATACACAGAATACATATGCTTTTCGTATTAGGATTTTATATTTTTCTCTGGAATTTTTTTATATATAATTTTCTGGTGCATAGCATTATAAGTCGACATCTATATACACTACAAAGTAATCACCACCATAAATTGGTTACCATCACCATCATAAATTTGAACCCCTTCACCCATTCACCCATTCCCCCAACACTCTTCCCCTCTGGTAACCACTAATCTGATTTCAAAACCTATGAGTTTGCTTTTGTTTATTCATTTGCTTTGTTTTGCTTTGTTTTTAGATTCCATATATCGGTGAAATCTTACAGTATTTGTCTTTGTCTGACTTATTTCACTTAGCATAATACCTTCAAGTTCCATCCATGTTGTTGCAAAAGGCAGGATTTCATTCTTTTTTATGGCTGAGTAGTATTCCATTGCGTAGACATACCACATCTTCTTTGTTCATTCATCCCTCAGTGGACACTTACTTTGTTTCTATACCTTGGCTGTTATAAATAATGCTACAATGAACATAGGGGTTTATATATCTTTTCTAATTAGTGATTTCATATTCTTCAGATAAATGCCCAAGATTGGAACTGCCAAATCATATGGTAGTTCTATTTTTAATTTTTTAAGGAATCTCAATACTGCTTTTCATAGTGGCTATACCAATTTACAGTCCCACCAACAGCATACCAGGGTTCCCTTTCTCCGCATCCTCTCCAACGTTTGTTACTTCTTGTCTTTTCAATAATGTTTTTTCCTTGTAGTTAGCATGAGATTCACATTCAGCATCCTATGTAACTGGTAGCCTGTTTCAAGTTGGTAGCAACTTAAATTTGAACCCATTCCAAAGTTCGATCTTTTTACTCCCCTTCCCATGTTTTATACTTTTGATGATACATTTCATATCTTTCTACTTTATGCATCCCTCACTAACTTTTGTACTTTTTGTTATTTTTACTACTTTTTTCTTTTAACCTTCATGCCTGCTTTACAAGTGATTATATCTACCTTTTCCACTGAGATTTTTACTTTTGTATGTTTTCTTATTATTAACTAGTGCCCTTTTTCCAGCTTAAAGAAATCCCTTTAATATTTCTTGTAGTGCCATTTTAGGGGTGATGAACTCCTTTAGCTTTTGCTTATCTGGGAAACTCTTGCTCTCTCCTTCAATTCTGAATGATAACCTTGCTGGGTAGGGAATCCTGGTTAGAGGTTTTTGTTTGTTTGTTTGTTTTGTTTTTTTCCCTTCACACTTTGAATATGTCATGCCACTCCCTTCTGGCCTGTAAAGTTTCTGCTGAAAAATCTGATAGCCTTATGGGGTTTCCCCTTGTACATAACAAGTTGTTTTTCTCTTGCTGCTTTTAGGATTTTACCTGTATCCTTAACTTTTACCATTTTAATTATAATGTGCCTTGGTGTGTGTCTCTGAGTTTATCTTCTTTGAAACTCTCTGGGCTTCCTGGACCTGGATATTTGCTTCCTTCCCCAGATTAGAGAAGTTTTCAACCACTATTTCTTCAAATAATTTTTCTTGCCTTTTCTCTCTCTCTTCCCCCTTGGACCCCTATAATGCTTGGTGTTGACCCAAAAGTCCCTTAAGACATCTTCACTTTTTTAAATTATTTTTTTTTTTTTTTTTTTTTTTTTGCTGCTCTGTGTGGGTGAGTTCCATAGTTTTGTCTTCCAGCTCACTGATTCACTCTTCTACCTCACCCATTCTGCTGTTGAACCCCTGAGTATATTTCTCAGCTGAGTTTTAATTTCTGTTTGATATTTTCTTATATTTTTTATCTCTTTTTTGAAGTTCTCACTGTGTTCATCCATTCTTCTCCCAAGTTCGGTGAGCATCTGTATGACCATTACTTTGTACTCTTTATTGGGTAGATTGCTTATCTCTGTTTCATTTAGTTCTTTTTCTGAGGTTTTATCTTGTTCTTTTGATTGAAGCATATTCCTTTGTCTCCTCATTTTGCCTAATTCTCTGTGTTTTTGTCTATACATTAGGTAAATCGACTATTTTCTCCACTCTGTAAGGAGTGGCCTTATTTAGGAGATATCTTATAGGGCTCAGACGTGAAATCCCACCTGACCACTAGAGCCTGGTGTTCCAGGTGTGTCCCCTATGTGAGCTCCTGTTGTGGCAGGGCCATGGCCACTGCTGCTGTGAACTGGTGCACGGGGCTGACCCCCAAACTGGCTGCAGAGCCCAGTGGAGGGGCAAGAGTGGGGTGGCTCTCACCAGAGTGTGCCCACTGTCACTGACAGGTTACAGGGAGAATTCCAAAATGCTGCCCACCAGTGCTGGCATTAGCAAGGTAACCTGAGATTGCAGAAATGACTCCAGCCAGTGTCTCAGTCTACAGGAAGCATCCCAACTGGTTTCTGCCTCTCCAGCAGATGCTTGAAGATTAGTAAGTGGGTTCTGTTCACCTATGATCCATGTGCTTTTTAATCTGGTGTTTTTGCCCTGGTTTTTGGGTCAAGTGAGTCTGCATGCAAGCCCTTTAAGAGTGGGTTTTCCGTTACCTGCAGTTCTATAGTTTTTCTGGACATATTCCCCCTTGGTTTTCAAAGCCAGGTGTTTTGGAGTTTTGTCTCTCCTGTATGAGATCTAGGGGTTTGGGTATCTGATGTGGAACTTGAACCCCTTGCTCCTTGGGGAAAAGATCTGTACCTCTGTGATTCCTCCCAAAGTGAATCACCGTGGTAGGGGGTGTGGTTTTTTAATGGCGAGACCATAACTGCAACTCATGTTGCTGCTGTCCTTTTACACGTTGTTATGGAGGCTCTGTTCGTCCAGTTTTCAGGTCTCTTTTTGAGGGAATTATTCCATTTGTAGTTATAGATTTCTTGCGTCCATGGGAGGATGTGAGTTCAGCATCTTCCTATGCTGCCATCTTGATACATCTGAAATCTGGAATTTTTTTTTTTTTTTTTTTT
>NC_041230.1:23801394-23869017 GCF_002837175.3 Physeter macrocephalus | reverse complement strand
TGTGGCCTCTCCCGTTGTGGAGCACAGGCTCCGGACGCGCAGGCTCAGTGGCCATGGCTCACGGGCCCAGCCGCTCTGCGGCATGTGGGATCTTCCCGGACTGGGGCACGAACCCGTGTCCCCTGCATCGGCAGGCGGACTCTCAACCACTGTGCCACCAGGGAAGCCCTGGAATTTTTATATAGTTTTTTTTCCTCTGTGGATTCTTTATGAGTTGTCAAATATTGCAGCATCATTTACTTTGAGTCCATAACCCACCCCCCACTCATTGGAATATCATCCTAGTTTTAAACCAACTTTCTGTATTGCTGTGTGTCATTGTCCATTCTCTCCTGGTGTCACGATATTGGTCTGTGATAAACTCCAAAGTACTCATTTTTCTCCTCTTCATTTATTGAAAGGGATATTTTTTTAAAAAAAACAAATGGAATTATACTTCTCAGGCTGTATTGTGACGTGCTTTTTCACTTACCAACATGTCACAGACATCTTTTCATGTGGTTTATGACCTCATGTTTAATGCCTGCTGAGTATCTGATTATTTTGGAAAGACCACATTATATTTAATGATCTCCTATTGATAAACTTTCCATTTGTTTCTAAAATTAAAACGCAGATCATATGTATTATAAGTACATACATCTTCACTGATACACAAAATAAATTACCCATTAATGAAGCAAAAAGACAAAAAGTGGAGCTTGGGGAGTATGTAAAATTTCAATTTTGCTACTTAATGCCAAACTCTTCTCTGGAAGGAGTGGGACAATTTATTCTTGCCCCTTCACAGTACACCAAAGTCTCCACTTGCAGGAAATGACAAGATCAGATCTATATTTTAGAAAGCTCATCCTAGCAGTGGTTGCAGAGAAATAAATGTCACAAAAGCAGCATAGAAAGTGTCAGATGGTGTTCTGGAAGATGTGTGCATCTGACAACAAACATAGAAATGTTTGTAGGTAGAGTGAGTGCCAAAGAGCTTGAGCAGCGCCTGGATCAGCAGGTCTCTTGATCCAGACCAAAGGGCTGGTGTAGCAAATGACCAAAGGCACAAGCAATAGCTGCTAGAAATTCTGAAGGCGTCTTGAGCTAACTTCACTACACAGAAGCCTATGATTCCTTCAGAAGTCACCACAAAAAAACCACGAATAGCTACTTTGTGCCATCTGATGACACAGACTTAAAAAAGAAGGAGTGGCATCTGGTTTCCTGCTATCCAGGAGTCTCGTGACGAGAACTCTGAATGATCCGTGTGCATTTCAAATAAATGTTCCAGCACAGTCCAAAGGCTCGGTAACTTAAGCACAGCTGCTCGGGAGGCCGGAACCGCATTTTCTGAAACATACCTTCCCTTCTTGCCACCCCTTCTCATCCCAAATGACGTCAAGGGCTAGGAAGAGACCCCATTTCCCAACATCACTACACCTGGATGGAATGGACAAACACACTGTCTTTCAACCTCTGTTTCCAGAACTCAAAGCCCATATTCTCCTTTTGATAATATTAAAAAGAGGGAAAGCATTTTGCATGAAAACATGTTTTAACTGTATTTGTAACACTCAATAAATAAATTACAGGTTTTATGTCATTCAGAGAGAGCTGCCAGTGATTTATTCAGTTATTAACTTCGCGCGCTTGGGAGAATGAATTAGATGCCGGCCCGTATCGAAGGCCTGGGGATTAGTTTCAGCCAGAAGAGGCTCCTGAAAAGTTTGGGCGGCTCGGCAGGCATTTCACAAGAAGCAAGAACGGTTTGGTAGAAGCCATGGAGGGCAGAGGATTCTGCCCTGTTCGTTTACAGCAGCTTATAAATTCCATAAAAGGGACATGAATTATGCATTATTGGGTTTGCATAAGGTCACCCAGTGAACTTTGACCCCTCTCTTTTCTCATTTGGCTCGATTATGAGATGAAATGACAGATTTGATCTCTTTTCATATTGTATGAGAAAGGGTCTCTTTATTTCACCCTCTAGCAGCAATCAACTGACAGGACCAGGCAAGTACATTAATTATGATTGATTTAGAGTGTCTATCGGGTGATTATTTCTAGAATTCTACTCTTGAGCCAAAACCTTTTGACCTATTTCAGGCCACACAGCAAATTAATCCATAAGAAGATTTAAGGGGAGACTGTTCAGAACAGCAGTTTCCCTCCTGTATTCGCATCCAAAACATTGGAGACACTCCAGGCCATCCAGAGGGATTGAATTACTGGAACACTCCATGGTGAAGACATGTAACAATCTGACCACTCAGCTGAGAAACATCCTGTGTATAATAACCAAAAATGGCTCTGAATTAGCCCCCCAAAAAGAAAAGACCCCTAACGCTCTGAGCTAATAGGACAGCGAAGAAAAGCTATTTTTTACAAGTTTGTGAATTTGTCACAATTGGAGTTTCACAATAATCTGTCTGTCATTGGGACATTCAATCTCCCTCTCAACTTTCCAGTGGATTAAAAATGACAGTAATAATTAAAGAAGTAAAGAGAAGAGACCACTGTCAGTTGCAATGCATAGGCTTGAATTATAATAAGGCTCAGATGAGGAGGAGAAAGAAAAAGTGGGGAGGTAACATCATTAGGAGTTTCTTTCTAAGTCTGGAAAAGCATCTTGCAGATAAATTCTATTTAAGAAGAGGGTGTTTAACCAAAATTACCATCTGAGTTATTAGATCACAGTAAAGATTGAAGGGGAGAGTAATCTAGAATTGATGCCAGCAGATCAATTAACTCAGTTCCACTACCTGCTTTCCAATGCCCCCAGATGGTAAGAAGGACTAGTTGAGCAAGGACAGAGTAAATCCTGTCTGCAACACTTACAAGCTGTGTGACCTAAGGCAAGTGCTTTGACCTCTCAGATCTCTGCTCTTTTTTTTATGGGGCACAGATAATATCCATCTCATTGCTGAGTTGTAGTGAGGATTAGGGACCACACGTGTTTAGAGAAACAAAAATAAATTCTTACAGTTATTAACAACACTCCATTGCCATTTACGGAGTTAGGCCGTAGCCACTGAAGAGTCTTTTGTTCGCTGAGCACAAACAAAATATCTCTCCTCACACTTGAAAATAACATTAAGTGACAGAAATAGCATTAAGTGATAACATTAAGTGAAATAACTGAGGAACAGCTGAGGAGCTCAGCATAAGAGGACAGATAAGCTCAGCTGAGGAGCTTGGAGCCAAGGGTCTGAGAAGCTGGTGATCGGTTGAGGGGGCAGGAGAGAGACTTCATAGCCAGGGGGCAGAGGTGTGAGACTGGGAGGAAAAGATGTATCTTGGGGGTCTTCTTAAGAGCAAGACTGTGGTACACGGAGACCTAAAACCCTTCTCTGTCCATTTCAAAAGCTTCCGTAATACAACGCTCGCTAGTGCTTTGGTATAAGTGGGCTTTTCCAGATGAATGAGAATTTCTTCATTTTGAGACTGTGAACATCTAAGATGCTGCCACCAGCTACGTGTGGGCTCGGGATGGTTTCGTGACATGTCTCTTGGACTTCAGAGTCCCCCATTGGAAACGTGGGACTACAGTGAAAATGTCAAACTCTCTTTCAGTTCTCAACTCCATGGTTCTGTGTCCCGATGAGGAGTCTTCATATTTACAGAGGAAGCCTTACGTGTTTTAGTTGTCCTCAGGGACCAAGCAGATCAGAAGAAATGAATGGAGAAGACCAGGTGTAAAACAAAAGGGCATGGTAGAGACTGTGGCAAACTAGAGAAGATAGGCGTTGCTTAAAAGTGCTCGCATTTAATGACTCATAAAAGCGTTGTGCAGGATTCCCAAATTCTGCCTTCTGGGAATCAAGTTTTGACCTTTAGCCAAAGAGGCCCAGGATGGGGCATTCAGAACTTAGTTGTTTCTTTTAACCCTACAACTTAGCTCATTCTTGCCTCCATACCACTGACTTGGAAAGACAAAGGCAGCAGAGGCATTTGCTTCTTGAGAAATCAGTTATATTAAACGGAGCAATCGCGGGGCAGCCAAGCTGTCATGATCCTGAAGCCTGGCCATCAGTTATAAAGTTAAGAAGTACCAAGCAGCATGTCAGCGGTGATTCTCAGTCTTGCTCATATAGTTCTCGGATGATTACATAAGCAGGAATGCATGTGGCTTAATGAAAGCGAAAAAATAACACCAACAAAGCACACGGCTGAGGGCTTTGCTGGAGAGCCAGCATATGGCGTAGAAAAGCTTGGAGTTTGGAGGAGGAAAGAGCACACATTTCAAAATCTGGAGATGGCAGCTCCCACCTTCAGAAGACTGACGGGGGCTCAATTCTCGTAGTTCCTTAAACTGAAAAGGGGCTGCCTGGCCTTGCCAGATGGTGGACCACATCACTCTATGGCTCACTCATTACCATCCCTTGGATGGGAGACCAAATGAAGAAAAGCCAAGTAACTCTGTGGAGACAGAAGCCAGTACCCATAGCCTCTTGGGGGCCAAAGGTTAAAATGTCCCCACCAACCTAGGAAAGAGCTAGAACCAACATTATTGAGCCCAAACGAACTATTTCTTGAGCAGTTACACTCAGCAGAGCCATTTGCAAAGGACGCTGGGGAGGCATAGATGGAGGGAAGAAGAGGTCTCCATCCAGACGAGACCTACAGTCTGGGGGTGAGAAGGTCAAAGGAGAAGCAATTCAAAGTGACTTTGGCCCAGAGTGAACCCAGAGTCAGAGAGGTGACTTCCCAGGTTTGCTAGGATGCGGTCAGAGGAAGACTCGGCTCTCGAGGAAAGAGTGAGGGAAGCAAAGAGAGGCCACGGAGACCCTTTGGGTTGACATAACGGTTTGGGGTTGGGACTCTTGGAGTTGAGATCAATAGCTAACTTTCATGGCGCTCTCCCAACATGCCAGGTAACTTTGAAGTGTCTCTCGCGTATTTACACATTTAGAACGGCATAACACCCTTCTGAGGCCAGCTCTGCTCTTATCTCCACTTCACAAATGAAAAATCAGAGGCACCAAAAGCTGAAGTCACTGCCCAAAGTCACGCAACTAGTTCGAGGCAGGGCCAGGATAAAACCCTACACTATTACCCATGCCTCCAGCCACCGCTCTTAGGGTGACAGACCTGGAATTTCTAAGTAGGCGAGTCTGCAAGGTGGCTCAGAAGGACAGGGTCAATAGGAAGGTACAGAGAAACAACATAAATGCCGGGCCACGTCCGGGGGCTTAGGAGCACACATGCTTGGGTGGGTTGGTGTCCCAGGGAGATAGGACTGAGCTGGCATCTCAGAACGGGAGGAATCGATTCTCCAAAGGTGAAACCAGTTTCCACCGACCAGACATGATCTCCCATTCCCTGGAAGGAGTTCTGTCATGAAAATAAGGCTGTGTCGTGATGCCTCACAATGGATAACCCTTTAATAGGGGTGGAACTTTCAAAGAGGATGTAAAAGGCCAAGAGCCCTGGAAGTGGAAACCCAGGGACACAGATTGCCTACAACGATGTGCTAGACCAAGAGCAAGTTCAGTCAGCAGGACGGGGAGAAGGAAAGAGGGAAGGAAGGAGGGCTTTGGAATACTATTGTGGGGCAAGGAAAGAGGGCCAGGCCAGGGACTTTGGAGAAAAAAATCTTACTCTGTTTTTCTTGGCTTTGCCCTAAGCGAGTCCCACATCTTGGGAACAGATGAGGATGCTGAGAGTGGAAGAACCTCCATGCTGATGGCTTTCAGGGAAAGGAGAGAAATCTGCCCACTGAAGGACCCAAAGGCTGGAAGGATATTAGTCGTCAGACCCTGAGCGTGTGGCAGCCTGTTTCTCCTCTTCTCTCTCCTCATCTCGTGGGTGGGCAGGGTCCACCTTCGGGAATTACTTTTATCCCAGATTTTGGTAAACACCTATGGCTTCTCTCTCTCTTTTCTTAAAATTGAAGTACAGTTGACTTACAATATTGTGTTAGTTTCAAGCGTACAACAAAGTGATTCAGTTATACATATATATTTTTTCAGATTGTTTTCCATTATAGGTTATTACAAGATATTGAATATAGTTCCCTGTGCTATACAGTAAATCCTTGTTGCTTATCTATTTATGTATAGTAGTTTGTATCTGTTAATCCCGTACTCCTAACTTACTCCTACCACCTACTTCCCTTCCCTGTTTTGTATATAGATTCATTTATATTATTTTTTAGATTGCACGTATAAGTGGTATCATATATTTGTCTCTGTCTGACTTACCTCACTTAGTATGATAATCTCTAAGTCCAACCGTGTTGCTGCAAATGGCAATATTTCATTCTTTTTTATGGCTGAGGAATATTCCATTGTACCTCCATCTATCTATCTATCTATCTACCGCATCTTCTTAAACCAGTCATCTGTTGATGGGCACTTGGGTCGTTTCCATGTCTTGGCTATTGTAAATAGTGCTGCTTTGAACACTGGGGTGCGTGTATCTTTCCGAATTAGGGTTTTCATCTTTTCTAGATATATGCCCAGGAGGGGGATTGCTGGATCATATGATAGCTCTATGTTAGTTTTTAAGGAACTTCAATACTGTTCTCCATAATGGCTGCACCAATTTACATTCTCACCAACAGTGTTAGGAGGGTTCCTTTTTCTCCACGTCCTCTCCAGCATTTATTATTTGTAGACTTTTTGGTGATGGCCATTCTGACCGGAAGCATCTACGGCTTCTCTCTTATTATAGTACGAGAATGGCGATGAAGGTGCGTTTTGCTAAGTCATGAGAGCGAGAGAAAAGCAACAAATGGATCTTGAGTCATGGGGGGAAAACGCTGACACAAGAGGCGTAGGAGAAGGCATGCTTTAAAGATGAATAAACCAGACAAAGCAAGTCTGATCATTGCCTTTTCGGGGGCATACAGAAGAAGCAAAGAGGAAGGAAAACCCCAAGACAAGCTCTTTTTGTCCTCCAGGTGTGGGAAGATCTTGGCCTACAGGGGACAGGAGATGATGTACATGACTTCCTGGTACCAAACCCTGGGGAGCTCTGGGGCCTGCAGCCCGGGTGGCTGTGACTACGCAGGAGTGCCAGTCTAGTGTTGTCATATTTTTATGTGTGCTTTCCTGGTATTTAATACCGGCAACTAGTTTTTTAGAAAACATGGCCAAACAAAACATTTCTGCAGAGCCTGACCTGGTCCCCAGGCCACCATTCAGCTACATACTCTAAGTAATGCTATCAGTCGGGCTACAATGATACTGCGGTAGCAAACAGATCTCACTGGTTTACACAGGAAAGCTTCTTCTTCTTCAAGCCACATGTCCAACATGGGTTGGCGGATGGGGTTGGGAGGTAGACGCTGCTGGGTCATCCTGCACATCGTGGAAGTCCAGGGACTGGGGTAAAAGAGTCCCCGACCTAACACAGTCACTTCTGCAGGGGATTACAGAAAGGGGTAAATTATGCATTGGCTCTTAAAGCTGCCACTTGACCTGCATCATTTCCACATACACGCCATTGGCCAAAGCAAATCAGATGCCACACCCAAGTGCAAGGACGATGGTGAGACACCTGGAAAGAGAACTGAAATAGGGATGAACCACAGTATGAATAAAGGAAATTCTTTTTAACAAAGGTCCTCACCCTTTTAAGCTGGATATCATGTGTTCTTAAATAAGATGTCACTTTAACGTGCAGGTACTTTGTGGAAAAACAAGGTAACAGCAAACTCACGACCCCATTTTTCCTTCCACTTCAAACCCACCTCTGCCAGTTTAGTCGAGATGGTAAAGACAAGGAATATGGGCTACCACACTGGGCCTCAGAAGTGTTATGCTGCTCTCAACGCATAAGTACATGTGAAACACTTCAAAGTTACCTGGCATACTGAGAGAGCTCCGTAAAAGAGAGCTATAGATTGATCTCCACTCCACTTGGGTTGAGTTCCAACCCAAGAGGGTTATGTCAACCCAAATGGTCTTTGCAGCCTTTCCTTGCTTCCCTCACCCTATCCTCAAGAGCCAAGTTCTCTGACGTTTTGCAGTCTTCCTCTGACCGCATCCTAGCAAACCTGGGAAGTCACCTCTCTGACTCTGGGTTCCCTCTGGGCCACAGTCACTCTGAATCGCTTCTCCTCTGATCTTCTCACCCCCAGACTGTAGGTCTCGTCTGGATGGAGACCTCTTCTTCCTTTCACCTCTGCCTCCCCAGCGTTCCTTGCAAATGGCTCGGCTGAGTGTAACTGCTCAAGAAATAGTTCATTTCGGCTTAACAATGGTGGGAAGGGGAAACCAGAAACACACTAGTGATCATCTGTCCTCAGGGCCTCTCTGCTGGCCTCGCTCCTTCCCCTTTCCCCAAAGCCCCATCTGCCAATAGGGAGGACCCCACCCTCCGGCCCTGTTGGGAAGGTTTGCTTTCCTGGGTATTTTTCATGGAGTTCTTTCTACACAAGCATGTGTGTGCCCCGAGCTGCCTGTGAGCCTGAAGAATCATCCCTTGTGACTCCCCTCCCTAAACAAGCTCCAATTAGACACCACTTAATGGCACCTCCAATTTGACTGTCTGTCCAAGATTCTACAATGCATGGGAATTCTCCCAGAGATTATTCCTACTTTTCCCATCCTCAAAACAAGGAGGGGGAAATAATGCATGATTGAAAACTAGCCACCAAATGGTAAAAAAAAAGAAAAAAAAATTTGCAGTTGTGTTGCTTTGAAAACTTATTGCACAGCTGGGGGCATGTAAAGAACTTAATTAACAAGCTTTGGCCGCAATGTGCCCCCTCTTTGGGAGGGGAAAAAAAATCACAGTTAAGATTTGTCCAATTAAATTATAGGAGAGTTGGTGGATTCAAAGAGAGAGAGAGAGAGGTTAGGGGAATGCGCTTTCAGTTTAAAAAGCAGATTTTTAGGCTGATGGGAGGCCTATAGTCTGATTAATTCGGTGCTAAGCTTTTCTGTGCGGTTTCCACAAATTCATAGGCACTTAAGAATTTTTAACCCAAATGTAATTATAGGTTTTGATAATCAGGCTTTGGTTAAATAAAGTCCCCTCTTTCCTATAAAAACTGAGGAGGGGATATTCTGTGATAAGGAAGCTCCTTCAAACTCCACTTTTTCTCCTTTCCATAGAAAACTCCACCTAGCCCAGAATCAGTGCCACATTCTGACTTTTGTGGGCTCTGGGTAGTTTTGTCTTTGTGGGACACTTCCTCCATAAAAACATATTAAAAATTATATTTTACAACTGCATTGCTGTAAAGATAATTATAATCCAGGCTGGATTCATTTGTATACACTCTTTATTATTATATTCATTTGATTTTCTTTTTTTTAATTGAGGTATAACTTATTAGGTTGCGTTAGCTTCAGGTGTACAGCAAAGTGATTCAGTTATACATATATATATTCTTTTTTAGATTCTTTTCCATTCTAGGTTATTACAAGATGTTGAATATAGTTCCCTGTGCTATACAGTAGGCCCTTGTTGTTTACCTATTTTATATATAATAGTGTGAATGTGTTAATCCCAAACCAAAAAGAAATTAAAATTCAAACATTCTCATGAGCCCCTAAAAGTGTGCTGGACCCCAGACATTGTGCCTAATGGGTTAGTCATCCCTGCCCGGAATTTCCCATTATGAACCAAAAGAGGGACATTAGGGTGCCAGCTAAGAACAGGTTCAAAATAACAGTGACGATGACATAATTCACAGCAACGCAATTCATATCAGCCCACGCTGAGCACTTGTCTTTACAGCAGACTAACCTCCCAGTCTCCCAGCCTGTGCCCTCCCCACACCAAAAAAAAAAAAAAGAAAAAAAAATTGTTATTCTGACATCATTGGTCGGACTGAATACCCGGTACAGTATGCACTCTCGGAATGACGAGATTTCTGCCTTTTCCTAGGGGGGTGTTCAGCCAAAGACAAAAATGCGTAAGGGCAGCAGAGAAAATTCATTTGTATAAGCTGGCCCCCCTACTGTGGAATTTTCAATTATATATATCTAATTATGGCTGTCAGTTGATGGATTCAGAAAAGACATTTTGGTCCCCCCCCTCTTTTTTTTTGTCTTTTCGTCATCTCTTCTGTTAGAATGATTATAGCACACTTACACAACTAATTGCCTTACTGCTGATTAGTGATACAATTATGCAGACCCGGCTCCTTGTGTGAACAACCATCTGCAGAGAAAAAAAAAGTGACACTATTCAAAAACTATCCATAATTTAACCAATGTTATTCCAATGCACTGAGCCCAGACAATCGTCTCGCCTTCATATTTCATACCCACCCTGGCAAGAGGAGGTTGGGTTTTGTGTGCCCAATTCACCTCTTTAGACACACTGTGAATCAGAAAGAAAGAGGAGAGAAGAAAGTACTTCAAATGTCAACCCATAGTGGGGAATTGAAGCGTGGTTAACGTCCATTTCTCCTTTGGGTAATTTTTCTTCAAATTTTATACCACTTGGCAATTTTTTGTTTCCTTTCAAACTGCTGAGAACGTGCAGATGTTTCAACTCCCCAAAGTAGGCTTGGGTTTGCTGGGGTTTTTGTGGACTGCTTTACCCAATCCTTTTCTTCTCCTTTTTCCCCATAATTTTTTTTTTTTTTTAAAGAAAGAAAGAAAAAAGAAGGGATTTTAATAGAACTGAAGGACGTGGGCTGACATATGACGTTTCAATAAAGTGTGTCTTTTGTTTCCTAGGGCAAAGTGGACAGGCCATGAGACTCTGAGACCTCAGGGGCCACAGGGAGAGCACAGGTGGATGTACGGGATGCTGTTTGCCCCAAGGAGTAAACAAAGAAGTGGCCTGGTCTTTCCCCACGTGCAAGGCAAGATCAGCTCTGTCTGCCTGGGGAAAAGAAAGAGCCAGTTAGAGGGGCAGGAAAGTTTAAAACCATGAAGCAAGTACCGGATTCTCCTCTAGTTTTAAAATACGACTGCAGGTTTCCAGGGCAGAAAAAGCAAACACTTGAGGTCTCAGAGTGGCAAGGCTCTCCTTAATTTAGAAATGGATGGAGGATGACTTTCTAAAGCAGAGAAGGATGCTGGGCATTAATGAAAGCCTTTTTAGAAGAAACCCAAGTGAATTAGATGGCCCCAGGGCACCTGTCTCACCAGCAAGACGAGAAATGGGGACCTGGTCCTGAGAGCCTCATCTCAGGTCTCAGACAGTGGCTCCATCCCAAGCACCACTCCCCAAATCTTGGCTTCCCAGAACCTGAGAGGTCCCCCCATCATCCAGACCATGGAAATCAGTCTGGCCTCACTCAGGCATCAAGCCTCTGAGTCAGGCATCACTGCCCTGGCTTTTCTTTCATTCTTCTCTATACAGGTTCCGTATAAAGGAAAGCTTGATAGTCAATGGTTTGGGTTGGGTTTGGTTTTAGAGCAGAAATGTTGATCCTCTAGTCCCTCTGAATTCCTTAAAAACAAGACAGTTGAAGTTTTTCAGGATGATCCCAGTGTGTACCTTTGACATAGAAAAGGTAAATATATGTTCAGCCAGTTTTGTTTTATTGGGTATTTTGTGATACTAAAACTACAAAGAGTAGTGAATATTTACTGAGAGGTTACAGAATGCCAGGCTCTCATAGGTTCTATATGAATTGGCTCATTTTGATTATCAAAAAACCTTCCAAGGTAGGTATTTTGATGACCCCTCTGGATGAGGGAGGATTCTTCAGATTAACAGAGTTAAATAACTAAACTAGGACACACAGCTGCTTGCTGGTCGGACAATGGTTTGAACCAAAGCCTAGTGCTTTCCAAAGCCAGAGCTCTAGACCACAAAGCAGTTATCAACGTCTCCTCAATGCCTTAAAGAGAGTTTGCTTATACATAGAGGACACAGTAACTCTGTTAGCCAGAACATTTGTTGAACAACTAATGGAAGGAAAGAAGGAAGGTGGGAGGGAGGGAGGGAGGGAGAAAGCTACTGCCTTGTGAAGAGTGAACTGGGCTGAGTATAGCTGCACTGGTGTTCTAGTTACTTTCTCCACCAACCAGCTGAATGACCTGAGGCAAGTTTCTAGATATCTCCATAAGTCAGCACCATCAAACGAAAGATTTGGAAAATGATGAGATTCTCCTTCCCAAGGAGCCTCTCCCAGCCCGTATAGCCAATCCTGGTATCTCCTTTTCCAGGGCTTGCTTAGACCTCTCCTCTGAGTCACCTGATAAAGTAACCCATTCCCAACTATCTTCAGTTCTTTGATCATACCATGGGCATTGGTCTTGTCAACCTGGTTAGAGGATAAGATCTTAGAGGACAAGAGTCTTCTTTCCTCCTCCTCCTCCATTTCTTCTTTCTTCTACTTCTTTTTCCTTCTTTTCCCTATAAAGGTTAACTGAGGGCACAATGTCTGGCCCCACTTCTTCCATTTGTCCCCAAAAATGTGCTGAGATACAATAAAAAAATTAATAAAGACTCAATAAATAAGTTGGAACTGAATCCAGGCTTCGGTAATTGATCAGAGGCAAAGTCCCTATAGTTGGCTGTCACTATGATCATTCTAGTGATGTAGCGTTGGCAGGTAAGGTGGTGTCTATGGAGAGCAGCAACTCACATGCGGGGAACCATTTGTCAGTGTGGGTCCTTTTCCTGGTTCTTAACTGCTGGCAAAGGGGGAAAGGCTCAGTGATGGCATAGTGAAACCATGAGAGGGGAATGGAAGTGATTTTCACCCAAGAGAATTCTGAAGAGTTCTCCCCATTGAATCTAAGTATCAGGGATCTGGACTCCTCTGAGAACATAGGCATGGCCTGGTGGGTAGAGTTTGATGACTAAGAGAGCCCTCAAGGAGAAAGATCTAGAGTTAAGAACCCTAACTCAAGTGACTTCACACCACAGCAAAGGTTAGTCATATTTGTAAAACTGTTGGATTCTCAACCCAGAGCTTCCCCGCTAAGAAGAATCAGGAAGATGGTCTCCAGCCCAGATCCTACTGTCTTTTCCTTTACCTAGATACAGGCCCCAGGACAGCCAGATTTGTCTGAGACACTCCTGATGCCCAGATGGTAAATCAGATTGCTCAGTATGGGCAGAACGACACGTTGGTATTTCCATGTATTGCAGATGGTGGGGGGGAGGGGTGGTAAATGCAAACATTTGGAAGTGAAAGGTGTCTTGGAGGCAATTTAAGTCAAATCTTTACCCTATGTGGATAAAAATGGAACCACTAGCATTCTTGGTGATTGGTTTTATTTTGTCTTGTTTTCTCCTATGTAATCCCTGCTTCAAATGAAAGAATTTGGAAGCCTGCTTCTTAACCCTTCATGTTTTCCTTCTCTTGATGTGAAAATCAGTGTATCTCAGGTAGCAGAGGTGACCCAGCCCCTTGATCCATCCACCTAACCAGGTAGCAATTGTCCAACCATCCATTTAACCATCTACCCATCCACTCGCTCATCCATCTAGCCATCCAACATCAAATTGACTACCTACCAGGCATTAGAGTAAGCACAGAAACCAAAAACTCGAATGGACTCTATTACCTTGAAGAAGTTTGTGGTCTAGTGGGAGTAAAGACCCCACTATATCGTCATCACCATTATCATCATCACACCAAGTGTTATATGATATAACACGTATGTTCCTAAAGCTAAAATAATATAAATAAGATTTACTGAGAACTTATTATGTTCCCAATCCCATGCTAAGCTTTTTACATACTTACTCTTACTTAAGCCTCACACCTATCCTATGAGACAGGTACTATAACTTCTCTTGTTTTACATGTAAAGGAACTTGTTCCACATCACTTACCTATAAAGAGGTGGAGTCACTCTTTGAAGCTCGACAGTCTGTCTGCAGACCTTAGGCTTTTAATCAGCCAGCTACTCCCCTGCGGGGTGGAATCACCGATGAAGAAAGGACTCAAAGGGAATTTGCAAAGTTTCTCCAGAGAGGGTGACGCTTATACTGGGCCTCAAAGCACTGGCAGGAGATGACCAGAGGGAGAAGAAAGTAAAGGGCATTTCAGACAGAAGAAGACTGATAAACAGCGCAGAGGGTTTAGGGAGGAACAAGCAGGTCGGTACAAATAACATATAGAGTGCTTGTGAGCAGGTGGAGTGTGAGATAGCAACAGCAACAACAATAATAGTAATCGCCACATCTGATAGGATGCTCCCTCCGCAGCCTGCTGTGTCAGTGCACTTACTGTTCCTGCAATTCTTGCAACCCTCTTGAGGTCAATATCATCACCTTCACTGGAGAAACTCAAGCTCAGAGTCTTGAGATGACTTGCTCAAGGTCACATAGCTAAATACGCCTTTAAAACAAGAATGGTCTGATCCTAAGCGTCATGCACTTAGAGAGATTAAGAGTTAAGCTCTGAAGTTAGTCATCCTGGAACAAAATCCCAGCTTTGCCACTTACTGGTTGGGTGGCCTTGGACTAGTTACTAAAGCTCCCTAGCTCCCTGTGTCTCACTTTTCTCATTTGGGTGGGGATAATCATGATCTTATCCATCTTATCTGAGTGCTATTCTAATGACTCAATAGAGTAATGTCTGTGAATCACAAAGTGTGATGTCTGGCACTGTTTTAATAAAGTTTTGCTATTACTTTTATTATTAAGTTGGGGTCCATTTCTCAGGGAAAGATAACTGTTGTTGAAAGCAAGAGAAATAAGTGGATGCTCATGAGAAAAAGAATTCCAGTTTTGATGATAGAGAAGTTGACAGTCACCACCAGTTGGCCCCAGCTCCAGACTGGAAAAGGGACAGCTTTAACCAAAGGCTTTATTGGCTCCAAGAAGCTACAAGCTTCTCTGATGATTCTGAAACAACTCTCAAGCCCTCCCTTCAACGTGCAGTGAACAGCCCTGGGGCATTTTGACCTTGGCCAAGGGATGATGTGTTGGGCTTCTCCATGGCAGGCCTCAGCCTCAGATTGGGAAACATTGTCTTATGAGGAAGCCATGCTGCCTGGATTTTGGCTTCCTGGTCAACGAAACCCCAGTGCTTCACAATATTATGCAGAGTGATTCAGTACCACCCAAGTTCCCCAAACTCCAGCTCTTGGCCCAATGCTCTCAAGCAAATGTGGGCCTTCTGTATCACGTGCATTGGGCAGAAAGACAGTGTGAAGCTATTCGTATTTTCTCCACAGGAGAATGTCTATTAAATGCAACACATTTTTATCCCAATCAGCACCCTGCCAGTCAAGTCACAGGTCCCAAAGTTCTGTACAAGAGTAGCCAGACGTAACTTGATAGTTCATAAAGAAGGTACTTATCTCTTGCAACAAGTGAGGTGAAGCATCATCTTTGCTTAGCAGCATCTCATTCTGGGGTTGAAGTTGCCATGACCACCTTACGGAGAAGACAAGCTGTCTTAGTTCAGACTCTCCCCCAGAAACAACCCAGAGATCAAAAGCTGATCATTTATTTGGGAGGTGCAACAAATCCTAGTAGAGAAATGGGGAAGTGAGTTAGGGAATGGAAAGTGGCCAACAGAGTGTGTCTCAAAGAGCTGGCTACCACTGTGGCAACTGCAGCTCAATCCATGGGGAAAGTCTGAGAAATGGTATAAGCACAGGCCTCAGAATGATCCCACTGTAATTGTGAGGGAGCTGGGGTATGTATACACCATCATTTGAGAGCTGCTTCCGGGAGCTGTTAATTCCCCAGCACTTTGGGTCTACCTCCAAGGCAAAATGGCTTTCTGAGACAACAGAGAAAGCCTGGAGAAGCAGAGCACGCTTGGAAGACAGCTGGAATGTTCTGGAAGAGTAAGACCCTGAGGATGCACACAAGTGCTGAGTGCCTGCCTTACTAATCCTCTTCAAACAAAAGTCTTCCACGTCAGCTCACTTATCAAGAGGACAGCTGCTGAGCAGCCTCAGATATCCACTAAAGTCCTTAAGCCTGATTATTAAAAGCAATTTTTTATTCATACCAGAATTTTACCCAAAGTCTATTTACTCATAGGCACGATATTAATAACTTTCACTGATATAAAAAATTATGAGGAGAAAGGAAAGGAGCAAGAAATGACAACTACCACATGACTTAGAAGTTCTACTTCTTGAAAGTTACCCTACATAAATACATATGCATGTGCACAAAGATATGTGAACAAGGGTTGGAAATATTCCTTCATTTGTAACAAACTAAAATCATGAAACAGCCTAAATGCCCATCGCTAAGGAAAGGCTGTGATACCCTGCAGATATAATGAATGATAAAGATTTATATATACTAACTTGGAAAAACTGTGAGATATAAGTGAAAAATCCTAGCTGCCGAATAATATGAATTGTGATTCCCATTGATGTATATATAATATATTAATTTATTATTATGTAGAGTAACATGTTTATATGTTTTGATATATACTAAATATCATGGAGGAAATATATCAAAATATAACAGAGGTTATTTCTGAACCTGGAATAGAAAATGGCTTGAGGGGAACTTTTTTTAATCAATGTATTGTTTGAATCGTTTTCTATGAATATGTATTCAAGTATGGTACTCTTTGTGTAATTAAAAACAAGAGTGACAGCTGACATCTCTTCACTCATCCAGAAGAGCAATCAAAGCAGGAAGAACAACTAAAATCTCATAGCTGTCTAGGTCATTTAGTATCAGGGAAATGAAGAGGTACCTTCATGTCCCGTGAGGATATCATTACAATAGAAAAAGAAGTGATGGTCACACTCACACTCCAATCTCAAGGAAATACTGAAATATTAGCAGGATTTCTGTTTGAAAGACAGCAGATTATATGTGATGTAATTTAGAAAGATGTCCACTAAAAACTGGCAAAAGTACAGTAATAAAAGACCTGATACTGAATGGACTACATTCAGCTGTATATAAAATCCACTTATAAAGACCAGATACTTGCCCAGCAATGGCAGGTAAGGGAAGGGTTACTGTGTGAACTTCACACTTGGGATTTTTCTGAAGTTTGCAGACTCTACTAGACAGATGGTATTGTATCCAGTGACCTGCTGGTAAATGTTTAACAACTGGCTCTGGGGGTCCGGGTAGGGGGATTCTGACTTGTCACATTTCTGATTTCCATGGTGAAAATATTCCCCCCAACGGCTGACTTCAAGAGGAGGAGCTGCTCAGAGATGTTTGGTAGGACACGGGTCCATAGCACTTCCTCCACGCAGATAGCAGACATCAGTAACTCTGATATAACTTTGTATCAAACCAGTCAAAAGCAGTAAAATACTGAGATAAGTTTTGAGTATTATTACCTTCGTTTTTAATGTGATTCATTGAATTGTAAGTTTATATAATGTAAATGTTAGTCACAGTTGTGTTTTAATAAGCCAGTTTGCAAAATCCCTGCAATTTTGACAATCAGCTCCGGAGCTGGTAGGGCCCACCGCTAACTGTAGGAGCTCGCAGATTTCTATCTGGAACATTTCCACAGAGGATACTTCAAGGAAGGGGCCAAGTAGATGCTAATCAGAATTATAGAAAACACCGTGTTTGGCTCTAGAAATATAAACAGACAGATTGTGTTTTCACAGCAGCCTGACACAAGTTTTGGTTGGGTCTAATGCTCCCTAATACCCCCTAGCAACTTGTCTCAGCAGAAGAGCTAGTTAGGAAGATAATTTCCCTTCTAGTGGGAAAAAGATTCGACTTCAGAGGCCTGAAATTGGAAGGAAATTCATACTGTGTCAAATGCTATAATGGCCTGCCTCAAAACGCTTTCAGAGCTGAGATATTATCTAACCAGCAAGAGGAATGTAGTCATCGCTGTTCTTACACGTGCAACCAAATATTTTTTCCTTTATTCAGTTTTTCCACAATACGGAGGCTTTGCTAAGATCACCTTTCTAACCAATACTGTGTTGGATTTGGTTTTGTTTTTTTTAACTTCATGATCACTGTATGTATTTGGGCATTTTAAATGTGGGGTTATATTCTTGGCTATGTAAAAATGGAGAGCTTTATAAAGCAACCAAACCTAATACTATTATGTTTCTTCACTTGTAAAATGGAAGGGGTGCTGAACCGCCAGTTTGCTGAGGACCATTTTAGATGAATTTTTGTTCCACGTTTTTATGCAGTTAAAACATAATTGATGGCAAACGAGGAGAGAGAGCAGGAAAGGGGCAGGAGTGAGACCCCATCACCCGAGGCATTCTCAGTGTCTGATAAATGCCAGATTTACTGCTAAAGTGAGATTGATAAAGACTAACTAAATCACAGCCACGCTCGGGGCTCAACTCATTTATTTTTTTCCAACCCCCCAAAAGCGACGCAAGACGTGGAGCTCAAGTCAGGCATGACCAGACCTGAAGAATTTGACTCTTCCATTCTGCTGCTAGCAGAAGTCCTCGTGATCGGGGCAGACGGTGCGGGAGGCCCGGGGGACTGCTGAGGCTGGCCTGGGGACTGAGGAGTGAGGGCAGGAAGGGATGCTTAATCCGGCTGGGTTTTGGGAAGGAAGGAGCCGAGGCCAGCCAGCTCAGTGCAGTCTTTCATGAATAAACACTCTAATTGGGGACATCACAGATAATGGGGCTGACTTCTTTCACTGGAGGGCCAGATCATGATTTGCTAATTGGATATTCCTGGGGTGGTGGAGGCGCTCTCACTGGCCCTGTGTGATTACTAGTTAATGGGGTTTTAGAAGTTCCTATTCCAGACTGATAAAGGGAGCCACGCTAAGGAAAAGGAGCCGGTGCCCTTCCCGGAACGGCATCAGGAAGGAAGCCCAGCGTCTGGGAAAGCACAGGGCAGCACCAGGTTGCAGGGAGGCGTCAGGCCCAGCATTGACTTTCTGAGCCGGGATTGCCCACCCCTGTCAGTACCCCTGTACTGACCCCTTCCCTGTGGGAGTATTAGATCCGGGAGATAAAGTGCCCTCCCCCACCAGACCTCCCTCACCACTGGCCTTTGGGCTCATTCCTTTGCACAGAACAAGTACCCAGGAAGCCAGACTCAGGGGGGCCAAGATAAACCTCCGGGGATGACTCATATCAAGGGCAGAGAAAGCTGCTTCAGAGTCTCCCGGATTGGAGCTGGAGCGTGGAGGATGCCACCATTCTTGGAAGATGGTGCTTCCAGTCTGTCCCCTGCAGGGAGATAATGGTATCCAAAGAAAGGAGCCACCAAGGAAGGAAGCCTCGGAGAGCATACGGAGGGCTGATGTTTCAAAGGGAGTGCTCCTGCCCTTCCTTTTTGGGGGGTTCAGGGTCACCCTGGAGCCCTTGGCCTACCCAGCAAATGGCCTGGGGGCCAGAGGGAAGAGGAACTGGGGAAAAGACAGGACAGAAGAAAAAGAGGAGGTGAGAGGTCTTTCTACACCAGAACTCAAGTAAATTCCTTGCGCCACCTTCCCCCAAAAGTTTTCATAAACCCAGGGCTAACTGCTCTGGCCAGAGCCAAGAGTGTACTATGTCCACAGACCATCCAGTTGCTCTTCCCACAAGAAAGCATGATTTCTTTCCTGATGAAATTTACAGATAATTCAAGGTCTATAGACTCTCTCCCCTGCTTCAGCGCATTCATGAGCAGTAGCCCTGCTCGGTTAATCCTCGGTCATTAGTCTTGTTTGTGTTGTTTGTGGGGATGGGACTCTCTTCCTGGACCTCAGCTACCGGTCTTGTGAAACTGTCATTTCACTGTCATTTCACTCATGTGTAAAAGACCTGGGGGACCTTGAGTAAATTGCTCTTGGCACGAAGGAGGGCAACTGTTATCACATCGGAAACCAAAGAAGATATTCTGGGTGAAGCCTCAGCCACCACCAGTTCCCAACAGTGATCCACACGTGGACAGCTGAGAGCTGACGTTATGAAACTAATTTGCATTTCATAATATCTACCATTTATTGGGCCCTTTTTACATGCTAGACCCTGCGCTTCATACTTGACCTAGAGGCCCTCATTTAATCTTGCCAAGAGCCTGAGGAGGTAAGTACTATAATTATCTCCATTTCACAGAAGGGAATATTGATTGACTTCTTAAACTGAGTCCACACCCTGACTAACAGACAGACCTGGAATTTTACCCTAAGTTCATTTGACCCCTTGTCTTATCCATTGTGCCACAATCTCTTCCTTGAATTTCACCCGGTTCAACATTTCTTTCCTGAGGAAAATTGACCAGATGGGAGATGGCCTGGATTCATGATGCAGAAGAGCAAGGAATCTAATTTTATTTTCTTAGAAATGTTGTGAATGGAGTCCTAATAAAGGGTCCATTTCTTACTGGTGGTCTTCAAGAACGGCACCCTCTTTTCTAGATGCAGTGATAACTGATCACTTCCCAGAAACCTGAAATGGCCATGCTTAACAACAAAGAAGTCTTGCTAATGACCCCGGGTAAGTTGCTTAAACTTTCAAGGACTGATTTTCCCACTACATTGGAATGGATGTCATCTAAGCTTCATCCCAGCTCCATATCAATGCATCAAGAACTCCTAATGTGTTACAAAAAGGGAGTTCGCTATCTCCCCTGTGGTCCCGTAGTACTTTTGCCTTAACTCATAATATCAGTTATAAGGCTGGAGGGTTTTAAGGCTCATATTTACCAGTACCCATGTCCTTTTTTTTTTTCTTTCTCCTTGTTCTCCCTCTCTTGGTGCTTGTCTCTGTTTCCTTGAGCTATGTATCTCCTGGCATCCTTGGTACAGCTCCATCTGGCTCATTTGTTATTCATGAATTAACATGTGTTATGCGTGCATTCACCTTTGAACAACTGTTCCAAAGTACACCATAGTGTCGCCACAAGGGTCCCCATGATTGATCCTGTATACCATCACTCAAAAATATTTAAACATGTATCCCAATATAGGTATGTTAACTTCTCCATAAGTTCCTTAAACAATATACATAAATACACATTTTATAATAAACACAAAAATAGAAAATAAAAAGTCCAAACATATTTACACCATATCCTATGGGTCATCTGGGGCCAACCTGCCTGTTTTTAGAAATCCCCTGTTATCTAGAATGGTGGAGAAGCTTAGATACTTTGGGCTTAGATGGCAGATGTTTGAGAATGAACACTTGTTACACAAGAGAGTCTATGGCCTGAGAGTTCACAGACATGCAGTGAGAGAGAAATGAAGGAAGGCAGGCCTAGATTCTTCAAGGGAGGCTAGACATCCAGGCATTTATGGGAATTCTACTAATATTTAACAGCAGTTTGTTTTTTGCTGTCGCACTGTGGACAGAACCAAAGATATGTAAGGGCCAGCTATGACCCATGTTCTGCCAGTTTGTCACCCTATCCTACAATCTAGAGGCCATCTTTTATACCTTGTTAAGACCCAAATCCCACAGGAGATAGCGCAGTAAATTGGATTAGCTCTTTTCACCAGAATGTGAATGAATTTGACAAGTATAGATAATGATGGAAAAGAGGGAAAACTATGATAAAAGCCAGAGAAACTAAGAGAAGAGACCCCAAAAGAGCAACTTTCAGACTCTCAGGTACCCAAGGATTCGATCGTGGTCCACATGTGCCCTCCAACCCAGCACCTGCCACCCCAGAGTTTGATGGACTTGCAGAAGCATCAGCCCCTGAAATGAAGGATTTTCTTCTATCCCTTTGGGCAACGTTGAGCTCCCTGAACGTGTTGAGAAGCTGACAGGGCCAGCTTTAGTGCTTTGAAACTTGAAGGTCTCTATTTCCTCCAGAGTGACTTGGAGAAGACTAAATACCTCCCTGTGTCCACTTCAATACCTCCCAGCTCCTGCCCTAGTGACCTCCCTAGCACCATGCAGCCTGCTTCCTAAGACTGGTTAAGGGAGGGGCATGCAAAACATATGCTAATAAAGGAATACAAATAAGGCAGATAGAGCTATAATGAGGATGTCTAAAGACAACTCAAGGAGACAGAGACAGGCTTAGGAAGAGGGAGAGACAGAAACAAAGCAAGGAAGCAAGTGACCCAGCCAGGCGCAAAAGAGAGGAGAGAACTTACCTGCCTTGTTTGGTGATGCAAACACATTAGGAGAAAAAGTGGGCAGAGAAAGCATCCAACTACTGAGCAAGACCACAAGTCAAAGTTCAACCCAGGTTTTACTCAATTCAATGGACATATATGAACTCGGACTCTGCCTTGAAATAATAGCGATTCATAATACTAAGGCATTTTCTATGTGACAAGATTTATTGACACAGAAAATACCATGTAATCTATTTAATCCTCACAATGTTCCTATGACATGGGTCTATGATTATCATTTCAATTTTACAAATGAGGAACAAATTTGGTGAAGTCAGCCCTGGTGGCAGAGCTGCAGGTCTGGGGCTGGGAGCTGAGGGGATGGGTCTCCAGAGCCTGCCAGTCTACACAGAAAGAGTCTACACCAGTTGCAGAAGACCCATATCTCAAGAGTCAGGGTTTCCATGTTCAGACGGAAAGTCCCTTTAATGTCATTATTTTTTCCTGCTGACAGTATTTAGTGGGCAGAATGGTGCTGTGATATGGCCGCTCAGCTGAGAGGCCATGGATTGGTCTCTTAGCCACCCTGGGCTTCAACTTCTAGGGACTAAATAAGGTTGTTTCCTGCTCAAGGAATCTCTGGTGCATTGATTAACCATTATAGTTTGCTAAGGACATGCTTCAAATGGGCTTAAAATATATCATCTCAACACAGATAAAGTAATACTTGAGATCTGTTCATTTACGAGATTAATATTCCCTCCAGAAGCACTGAGATTCCTCATACATGGCAAATATTTGTTTGGACAAATTTTAAACTGAGGATCATTTGATTGATAGATAATTGTTTCCAACGTCAGCTACATACTCTCAGCTGTCGCTGCCGCATCACAAATTGATGTGTTGTTACCTTTTTCTGTTTTCTTTCTTTCTCTCTTTAAAATATCGTGAGCATTATTTTCTTATAATCAGCTCAGAAGTCAATGTCTTCACTAAGGAAAAAACAGGTGACTCCCTTTTTAATTCCCAAAGGACCCAAGGTGTTAGAAACCCTATAGGGAAGAGTTTGGGGCCAGATCCCACAAAAACTTGAGGATGCGATGGTCTGCATCCAGCCCACTGAGCCAAGCTCTGTTCCACATCCATGTTCTGCAGGAACTTGCAGTGCCCATTTGTCTCCCACCGCCCCCCCCGCCAACTTTTACCTGCTCACTTTCCATGTGAGACAATCAAGACCCAGGGGGATGATTGTCCTGTGATCCCAAGGGACTTTTGAGCCCTAAAAATGTTTATACATGTATACCTACAAGCGCGCGCGCACACACACACACACACACACACACACACACGCTTCCCGGCCTAGGAAACCTAGGAGTTAAAAGATGGAAAGATGAATATAGGTTAAAGTCAGGAAAGCTTCCTGGAGCTTGTCTTTTAGAAATTAAGTTGACTTTTAATAAAGAAACAGAAGGAGAAGGAGAAAATATTGATCAATTCTTCTCCATGAGGAACAGTGATTGGATGAGAAAAAAAGGTGTGCCTTCAGCACACAGGTCTGATTCTTACTAGATAAGCTTTCTAGTTTCTTTCAATTCTCTGGCCTCTAGGCCTCTGCTTATTTTCATGGCTCCTTTAAACAATAGATATGATTTCTCTGGCTAATTAACACTGTAATCTGTATTTTCATTAACTCCTCACTCTGGAAAAGTTGGTGGCCAGAGGGGAAAAAAAGCTAGAGTCTCTAAAAGGTAGTTTGTTCAAACACTTCTCTCGTTATTTTTTTTTAATAAGAAGTTTAAAAATCTATTATTATAGAGTAATTGCTCATCAAATTTCTTTCTAAAAGTCAAAGCAATTTTCAAATTATAAAGAACTTCTCAAATGTGTCTAGATAATTATGAGGGTGCAATTTATATAGCTCCTGTACCTGGATAGGCTGCAAGGCCTGTAGAATCTCTGCCTTTGGAGCGCAAGATTGCATCACCTGGGTTCACATGAAAAGCATCACATGATGCATGTTAAACATACAATTCTGAGGTCACAAACATATACACATGGAAATTATCTATCACCTTCCTATAACATTGGCTATTAGGGCCAACATAAATGACTTTCTTCCAGTTGAAGTTTCAAGGATGATAAAACTGTATGATTGATAGTTAGGTAGGTAGGTAGATAGATACATAGATACATACATACATACATGGACAGACGAATAGATCGATCGATCGATCGATAGATAGATAGATAGACAGACAAATGGGCAATGATGTCAACTGACTCATCCCTTCTTGAGAAAATGAAATGATTAAAGGCCCCTGGAGAGCTGGAATCTCCAGAAGGACTCTTTTGCCATCAGCACAAGAGTTACCTCTAACCTTGGGGGCAAGACTACTGTGCCTTAGCTCTCTCTCTCCAATTCTCTCACCAAAGCCGAAAACCAAAAACCAAACAGGATTCCGAGGTTCTTTGCCACAGTTTCAACCTACTGAACAGCATCCGAGTAATTCTGATTTTTTTTTTTTAATTGTAGGCATTTCTATGTACATAGGAACCTGCAGATCTGTAGGCTGTCCTTAAAAACTGAAATAAAAGATCAGTTTGGGAATCTCTAGTGTTGTTAATTGATTCTAGGAACTGGGGAGAATTAATGAAAAGTTTTAAGGATCCCTAACATTGACTGTATGTGTGTGTGTGTTCCTACACAGGGGCAGTAACGCATACACACACACACACACACACACACACACACACACACACACACACATTTACTGCACATTAGACTTCCTTTTTCTATTCAATTCTCAAGTGTGACTTTAGGTGCTTGCGTCCTGGGACCTCCTGGACACTGGACACTTACAGGGCTCCTGATCATGTAACAGCTGCTTCCCTAAGACACCTAGGCAGAAAAGACACCTACAGCTGCTTGGAAAATGATCTGGTTTGCTTTAAACATTTCTTGTCTGTAGTCTCTACCCCCTAATACAGTTGCCGGCTCTGATCTGCTGCCTTTCAACTTGGAATAAATACATTACTTATGCAGTGAATGTTTTTAATGTAACAAAGCAAAGGAATAAAAATGCCTTACAACAGTTTTATTAAAAACAAATTCCCACAGTAAATACATATACACTCTGTTTCTGGGAGCAAAATAGCCAAGGACATCACTGCTAAGTGCTCTGGGAAGTGCTTATAAATTACTTGAAATAAAAAACATTGTTGCCCGGACATCAGGGATGAAATGCTGCAGTTTGTAATAAATTAACACAGAACTTTACTTCCCCTCCTCAAACAAAGCAGCCATTTGTCTGAATAACCCACATTCAGCTGTGAGTTATATTTTCACAACTCCAACTGCATTCATTTGCAAATTATTCTGCAGTTTTAATGCTCAAGTTTTAAATACCTTAAGAACGAATAAATAAAGCAAAGTCGAGCAAACAGTTGGCTTGTAGTTTAAAAACTGCCCTAATTTCTGCTTTTCTTTTGGCTTTTTTCCTTTCAAAGTTTTTTTTTTTTTTAATGGCACAAAGTTTCTTTAAACTACATTAAAAAAATTAAAAACTAAAATGTATTTGGGAGTATTCACACCAGAGAGAAGTTTCCATAAATCCATTATTGGTGAAGATATTTGGCTAGTACTCATTTTACATTTTTAAGACTTGTCTTCTACCAATACTTTAATTTAGTGACAGAATAATTTATAACTATCTTTGAGGTTTTGCCCATTGTGTGTAACTTTTGTCTGCTAGTCTTGGAATTGGCTAGATTTTTTTCTCTCTCTCTCTCTCTCCCTCTACTAGACTTTGTCCAGAAAAAAAAAAAAATCTCTAAAGAAAAGTCGTGTCACTTCCCTTGAATTATTTTGATTATGAAACAAAAACTCTGCAAGAAAACTCTTTTCAAACTTGTTCTGTAAAACAAAACGAACTGCTTTCCAGGTTCTTGAAAGAAAAATTTGATAGAAGCATTTATAGATTCAATTTGAGGTTTGAAGTTTATTTTTCTGGCCAAAAAAAAAAAAAAAAAAAAAAAAAAAACCAGCCTAGTTTCCTCGTGAGGAGTTACTGGCTTTGTCGTATTTCTTTGCATTGTTTTAAATAAGGTCCTGTGTAGCCACTTGAACTGGATAAAAGTAATGTCACCATTTTCAGGAAGCGATTTGGGGAGGAAAACTCTTCAGAAGCATGTTATTTTCAGAAAAGTACCTCATAAAATATTTTTATAAAGTAGGAGTTGAAATCATTTAAAACTCACTCTCTTTTATAAATCTGTTTGGAGAAAGCTCTTTTGATCCCCTCTTTCTTCTGATCTTCATCTTTTATTTTGCTTAGAGGTAAACAACATTTGCTGCATTTAAACAAGGGCATTTGCCATTGTGGTTCTTAAATAGTTTTCCAGTCACCCTATGGCAATTCATCACATGGGATAAAATAAAGGTACTCTCCATCCAAGACTTTTATCACCTCCCAGAAAATGTTTGTTGTTTTTTGCTTTGGTTTTTTTTTTTTTTTTGCCTCCCTCCCACCCCTACCCCCAACCCTGAGCGAGCTGCGGGGGATTGTTTTAGGACATTTCAAAGCCTTTTGTGAAGACGAAACCAAAGTCTTTCTGCGGAGGTTAAGAAATGCTTGATTACATGCACTGTAAAACGGGAGATATTCCCAAATTCCCTTTTAATTAAGATGTCTAAAGAGCCATTGCTTTGGAGAGAAAGACTTCCAAACAGTTTAAAAGTAAGGCTGCTTTTCGATCTGCAATAGATACACCGACCTCTCCCCGACCCTGAAGGGAGGCATCTGTCACCTGGGGGAGGTAAACGGACATTAGAAACTCCACCAGAGTCAGATGAAGAGGGGTACCCAAAATGGAGGCGGGGATACAGAAGTAACTGCAAGACCACAGAGCTTGAATGACGCCATGGGCTTCAGTTAAGAGAAAACCATTGCTTTAGTTAGCCAGGTCATTTCTGTAAAGGCACACACCTTTGTCACTTAAAAAAATAAAAATCACTCAGTGATTCCTGGTTTGATGCTGTTTGATTCTCTGACCGTCCAAGCCTGATTAAGAGCATTTGCTTAGGCCCTAAAGACTTCATAGCCGGCCACCCATCTGGTGTTAGGCTTGAGTCTGTGAAAATCCCTCAGCTTAGCACTGAATATTCTTTTTAAAGACTTTAAGTAAAAGGGCTGACATTAGCATATGTTCCCCCCAAGTGTCCTGTTGAACTTTCTGCCGGGCATTACCCTACCACGGGCTTTCTGGATGTTGTCCAATGAGAGATTGGCTTGGAACTGTAAAATTAGCCATCTGCCTATTAAAAATGTAACCAGCTGCATCCGATGAAACACAGTGACTATTGAAATGAACTCATCCGGGAGAGAACTCGGGTCCCCTGCTTGGACATTTTTCCAATCTACTGCTGGACTGAGACTCCACAAGCAAAGAGCCTCCGTCCTTGTTTGGGGAGAACGACAGGCCTCAAGAATGAAGAAGGCTTACGGGTTTTTTTCGTTGCTAAAGTTCTGGCATTTCTCAGGTTGACTTGGATCCTAAGTGCAGAATTCTCTATTTCTTTGCTACTTGTTTGAAGCACCTCCTTCTTGTAGGAAAAAACAAAGGACAAAATAAATGAGCAAATTCCTACTATCTCTCCCTTCCTTCAAGATTTATGTTCAGATATTCTATCCCAAATCCTGGATAATTCTAATCAACCTTAACCCCCAAGCCTAAGATACTCTAAGCACAGAATAACTTAAAAGACAGAGCCGGAGCCATAATCACTCCTGCAAGAGCTGCCATTTCAGCAGATATTAAGCATTCCATATTTACTACAAGGTCTGTTTATTAAAAATGAGAACTTTCAATAGCTTCGCGCTATTTTTTTCTCAAGCCTAATGGGGCATTAAAAAATAATTCATTAACTAATTAACAAAACTGTGTTTATTTACAGTATATAAAATGTTTCTATCAGGAAAATAACACACCATAATACAGCGCTGTGTTGACAGCGAAACATCTGCAGCTTAATTTAATGCATTTACTAAACGACGAGAGGAAATCAAAGGATGTTTAAACAGCTACTTCTCTGCCCGCGATTTTTGTTTTTCTCTCTTGAGGTCACAAGGCACCAAGATGCCCCTTGGGAAGTCGGAGCTGCTTTCAAAGGTGCTCAGCACAATCATCTTTACACAATTATGGAAGTGTCGGTGCCGTGAATTGTTCGGACTCGGTGCCAGTTTAAGCTGATGGGTCCATACACGTGTCCTAGAGATAAGTACTTTGCAGCCACTAAGTGCTGTGAGAGTGAACCATCTGAAAATGTCTTTTTTGTATGTCAAAATCTGTCAAATATTGACAACTTCATTACACTCAACCTGGTATTTCCAACGTGCTCTCTCTCTCTCTGTGTCTCTCCCCACTGTCTCTCTTTCTTCCTTATTTTGCCATGGGCAGGAATAAACTCAAAGTGAGTACGCATTGATATATTTGCCTATTATATTGCTTTATGTTAAAATATATTTTGCTACGTTCATTTTCCCATTAAATCTCTCCTCTCCACTGCTCCTGCCTGCGGTCTCCCAGGAGGCAAAAGGTATTCTGTTTGTCTGTAGGTTTGATCTTTTTATCACCACCGCAATATAAAATCCCAAGAAAAAGAGATAGTACTAATTGTATTAATACATAATTCAGGTGGATGTGTAAATTACAGCCTCTCAGGAGGAAAAATTATAGCATGAAAAAAAAAAATAACCCCAGAAACAATACATGCAAAAGTGATGTTTTGAGAATTTGTCTTCCATTCACCTAGACCTTAAGCTCATATTGACCTCGGGAATAACAAAATGAACTGGGGAAAAACTCAGGTTTTCCCATAACACATAAGTGTAGTCTGTGTGTCTACCTTTGTTATAAGTATACAATAATAATAATAAAATGTTTAATTTCAACTCAGCTACGTAGGGCCCATCCTTGTTGTCTTTTTACGGTAGAACCTGGATTTCTAATAGCCATAAGGAGATTTCCTAAAGCAATTTTACCTGTTTCAGATGCGAACAAATTTTAAGCCTCACAGAACAAATTGGATATATCACAGTTCTGGTTAAAATTAGATTATAAAAAATTTAAAAGGTAGCTCAGCACACCATACTTACTGGCCAGAACTGTTTTATCTGTGTCCCTCTGGATTTATACACAAGTGGCTGCGTCATTTATATCTATTCACTCACAATCCTGTATCTGTCGTGCAGTTATCTGAGTGTGGCCATATTGTGCTGTTCTGGGTTGGGCATGGACTTTGGTTTGGTTCACTGTAGGGGGCCTGGGTTAGGGAACCATCCATGCAACCTCGTTTTTCTCTCTCCACTAGCTCTGTATTTAGGTGTACTGTTAAAGTAGAATACCAAATATATGCTGTCTTGCCTCAGAGTCCTTCCTGATCAGGAACTTAGAAATTATTTAGCAAATGTGCTACCACACCCATCTGTAACCTTGGCAGGCATTACTAGTGGATTGCTGCAATCCTTCTCAGGAACCCCAGGCACAGCCTCAGAAGGCTTCAACGCACATACTACAAATCAATCAGAATTGGCTCAACAGAGAAACCTGTTAGCTAAAACTATAGACCCACAGAGATCAAATTAAGCACTCCACTATCCATTTCTCCAGCATGGCCTCAATTACCCACATCCTAACTCACCAGCCCTTCAATTCAGCAGGTTTGTTTTTCTTCTGGCTGTTCTCTGTCTGTAGGAGAAGGAAATACATTTTTTAAAAATGCAGCATATATCACAGAAATTGGGAGACCTAGAACCTTCCAGGCTACTTCCTGTGATCAGGTCACAATTAACCTCATCTATCAGCCCATCTGCATTCACCCCTCTGGACCTGCTCTGTGCAAAATGTTTAGACTGAGAACTTAAACCAGATTTGTTTTTCTCAGCTAGACCTCACTACTCCCAGTAGACTCAGCCACGTTGGAAAGAGTCTAGAAAAAATACACTGAAAGAACTAAAAACTAAAAACAAAAGAATTCTCGGAAATCTTCTCATTTTATTTGCACTTTGGACCATGGAGATAATGCCCTAAGCAGAGTTCAGTGCATGTACCTCCCTGCACAGGACCTAAGGTAGCTCCCTATTAAACACAAGAGTTAGCCTAGGCACTTTCCTGTAAAAAAGACAATATGCTTTGTCAAGCTTTTTCTCATGCAGACTCCTGCCTCCACACCCTCCTGTTATTCAAACTCTGTCAATTATTCACCTGCCTTGTTTTCTCAGACACCAGTGCCCTTGCCTATGTATTCCCTGCCTGGTTTGTGCTGTGTTTCTCTGCCTGGTTAGCTTCTCATTACCCCTCAAGCCCCAGTTCAAATAGCGGCCTCGTCTGTGCCTAATCCACACAGGCTGAGCCCATTGCTCTCTTCTCTAAGTATAACTGTGTGATTGAGCTGTAAAGCACATTTGGGAGGAACCCAGGCCCTGGAGCAAGACTCCTAAGTTTGCAAGCCTCACTGTCCACTTGCTAGTGGTGAGTCCATAGGCAAGTCATTTAACCTCTTTGTGCCTTGATTTTCTCATCTGTAAAATGGACATAATAGCAACTAAGGTTAAGAACGTAAACACACCCAATGTACTTAGAGTGGCAAATAGTGTCAATAAATGTCAGTTATGATTTTCTATCATAATTGTCAACTTCCGTGTCTGGGACGCCCCCACTGAGTCCAGGGACCTTCCTTTAGTCATCCTTGCATTCCCAGTTCTTAGCCTGGAGCCTGACACAGCGTAGGCACCCAGCCAAAGTTTGCTGAGTGACTAAATGAAGAATAAGAGAATGACAAGGTGAAGAAAGGGAGAAAGGTTTCGAGTGGGCAAAACCTAGAGGTTACCTGAATCCTATTAAGGCACATATAATAAAAAGGCAGCTGAAAATATAACTTCTTCTACATGAGCCTTACCAATAGCCACCATCAAGAGAGAGAACAGAACTATGATTTTTGTAGGGAAAAAACCCTCACTGGGCTTATTTATTTTCCACCCCTCCACTGTGAGGCTAGGAGGCTCACTGGAAACTGATCCTAAATATATGTTTTTTTTTTATCAATCTATACTTGGATTGCCAGAAAACCAAGCCACCGCTTGTCCAGCCAGGGAAGAGAGTGGGGGGAAAGCGAGCCTGGAGAAGGGCAGGGTCCAGTGCGGCTAGAGGAACAGCACCGCGGTGACGGTGTATGCCCCCTGTTAAAGGACGGGCTCTGGAGCCAGATTACCTAGGTTTGCATCCCAGACACAAAACTGACCAGCCAGGTAACCCTGAGCAATCACTTCCCCTTTTTGCCCTCAGTTACCTTGTCTATAAAATAGGGATAAGATGGGCATGACCTCCTAGGATTGCTGTGGAGTGAAATGAGATAATCCCCCAAAATCCCTAAGCACAGCATATGGCACAAAATATGTGCTTCATTATTATCAAATGAGGCTTCTCAAAGGTAGACTGAGAGGCTGGGTTGGGGAAGCCCAGTGAAGAGAACTCTCCAGATAGGAAGAGAGGCTGGGACCTGGCAGAGTGAACTTGGCATTCAATGGGGAAAAGAGCACGTGCCTTCTCCTCTTGTCTGTGTTTGGAGCGGCTTTTAAAAACTGCACAACCTCCGCTAACCTTCGTTGCAACACTGCACTGAAATGTTACTCCCAGGATTTGACACTTCCTTATTCTTCCCACTACTGTTTTCTCCCTTGTTGCTTTGAAAATATGAATTAATGATGAATACTAATGAACCTTGTGACAAGGCTAGACTCCACTAACGTTGGGAGCTGCAAGATTCATGACACTTCCAACAAGGGAAAGCGTAAGGAATCCTTTTCCTGATTCCCGAAATCACATGGCCCCGATACTCATTTTTTTCTCCCACTCCTTCCACCCAACTCTTCCCTTTTAAAATTTTTGAAAGAATCTTCACGAGAGCCTCATGAATGAAACTTTGAACTTGTTCGTAAGATTTTATGTGTCTACCTGGAGTAGACATGAAATTGCTTTCTTTTTTTTAAAGTGTGTTGCATTTATGAAAATCTTTCTGGATGTCTTTTTATGGTCCTGTGCTTTCTTTACTTGTGTTTTATTGTTTCTGATGCTATTTCATGGAGCCCAGGGATTTGTGAAGTAGCAAACCAGAAGGAACTAAAGTCATTGATATCGAACTTGCGGTAACTTCCGATCTGATGCCAATTTTCCCTCCCTCTCCAATAAAAAAACTGCAATATTTTTTTCTGCCGTTGGCATCAAAGACAATTTTTATGGCATGGTCTGCACTACTATCTCAACATGATGGTAAATGTTTCAGCATTAAAAGCCAAGGAGAAACCAAGAAAAACTATAATATGCAGGATTTTAGAATCAAGTCATAAAGTCTATGAAAATATAGACTAAGTATCCAACTTTCTCAGCCCATGTCAGTACTTACTCTAAGATGTTCTGCACCTTCGACAGGTATTGCGGTTAGGGACAGCTTTAAGAAAAAAAACAAAAGCTAGCCCTCAGGGCTATCTCTCTACCCTAAATTCCTTTTCTCGGCTGCACTCTGCAGACCAGAGGCCTGGACATCTACAACTGATAAATGCCAAGAGAAGGGCAGGCAAGAGCCTGAGAGTCCACTAAAGCCATCACCGATCGGAACATCATTGCACCAATGCTCAGGAGGGCTCCTGTTGAAACAGGGGCATTTCTCGCTAGATGAGCTCTAGTTCTGAAGATGTGAATTCAATCCTCACTAGCATGTGACCTTGAGCCTGTTGGCTATCTGTAAAATGGGGATACTGTTAGAACAACCTTCCTATGGCTGTTAAAAGGATTAAATTAGATTACCCTTCTAAAGGGCTTGGCACAGCATCTGGCTAATGGTAAGAGGTTAATAAGTGTTCGTTGATATACAAACAGGTCCACTCATAAAGGAGCCAGGCTACGTAGTGGCTTCTGTTCATTGTAGAGGAAAACATCTATCTAAGATTTAGCAGAGAACAGGACTTTCTTGCCCCGGAAATCCTGAACACAGGACACCTTCAAAATAGAGTTAGAATTGTTTGTTTCACTGAAATGGTACTTAGCAATTCTTCCTTGACTTGCTTTCTCATTTCAAGTACAGCCATTTACCACCCTCACAAGTTTTCTAGTAATTTCTTCATCAAATTATAGGTAACCTCTTAGCTTGTACATTTATTCAACAAGAAATTCACCCAGAACCTCCCAGCTCTGGGCAATGGTTATAATGACAGTAGGGGAAGGGGGATAGCTTGCAGGGACCACCAGCACTATAGGAAATAGTCCTGGTCCTCGAGAAACTCATGGGGAAATGGGTGCAGATAGATACTCAAACCCACAACAATGAAAGTGATAATTTGGTATAAAGATTAGTAAGAGTATGATCTCTGAGCCCGACCAGATTCAAATCCAGCCTCCACCACTAAATAGCCTTGTGACAGTGGACAGATCTCTCAGTCTCTCTGTGCCTTACTTTCCTCATCTATTAAATGGGCATGAAAACTGTACCTATCTTGTAACATTGAACAAGTTATTATATATAGAGCGTTTAGAATAATGTCTGGCACACAGTAGTAGTATATACACTTTACCTGAAAGGTAATCAATGAAAGTGAAAATTTGGTGTACTTACAATGGACCAAGAGAGATGCCATCTCATTTCACCTTCACAAGGTGATAACGTATTAACCCTGGTCAAGTTACTTGGCCTTGGTTGTAAAATGGGCTTAAGGAAGTGCCTCTACAATAGTTGGAAAGATTCAATGAATTAACTTTTGTAGAGTGATCAGGGCCATGCCTGTACAAAGTAAGGGCTCAGCAAAGAGTCTGACGAAGTTTAAACAGCTTGCCCAGGTTCACAAAGCTAATTGATTAGGGTCGAATCATGATATAAACCCAAGACTGACTCAATATGGTAAATACCCAGAGGTCTATGTATAATATTATGCAAGCCCACTTCCATCAGTCCTGCTTGGAAGGATCTGGAAGTTTCCATGGAGCAATGATCTTTCTCTCTCTGCTTCTCTGTCTGTCTGTCTGTCTCTCTCTCTCATTACAGCAATGGCAAGAGACATTCATTCACTTAAGTTTGATGCAACAGTAATGACTCAAAATACACTTTAAAAAAATGTTACAAACTCTTGCTGGTCAAGAGGCAAGATCATGTATCACAGGCCAAGATGTAGTCACACATCACGTGATCACACAGGACTGTAACTGACTTCGGTCATGGCTGGTCTGACTCAGCCTGAAGCCAAGAGGAAAGCAAACGTGGTTAATTAAGACTCCAGGGAATGTTTAGACTGTGTGCAACCGATACCCTGGCCACCGTCTCCAGGTTTTCCTGGAGATAGAATCCTGCATACAACCTGAGTATGACTTCCTAAAAATCCTCCCAGATATTGTCAGGGAGAGACTGGAGGGGCAGGACGTAGCACTTTGAGAATTATCTTAGTGGCAAGCTTAAAGAATGTTGACTGATGAGAAACGACAAGTTGTAATTCCCAAATTATCCTTCTATTTACACTTCAGTTATAACACTGAACTCTAAAGCTCCGCTCTTGCCAGAAGAGAACGAGCCTTGTATCCTTTCGCGGCCTCTGTAGAACTCGCCTTGTGGCTCTCACATAGATAATGCCCAGAAAGGAATGATGACTCCAAGGATAAAACAGAGTGTGATTTTGTCCTATCTTTGACAGAGCCACAGAGATCTCTCTCGGCTCTTTGGTGAAAGATCCCAACATAAAAACATGCTTATGCAGTACAAACAGTTTTCTTTACTAATGTCTTGGAAGTAGGGCAGAACCTACTGGGTAAACACTCCCTGAGGTTGTTTTGAACTCTAAATACAAGACAATTCACTCTCCTGCTAATTCTTCTTTCAGCTTCAGAAACCAATTGGCTGGCACAAGGCACTAAAACATACCTATTCCTAGCTAGAGCTCAGTACTGGGATTCTCTACGAGTAGAGCTCCTAAAACAAACAGGAGTACAGCTCCTAAAACAAAGAGGTTTGGAATGAACCTGCTCCACAAATTCCTCCAAGAAATAAGGTTTCTTGTTTCAGTAAGTGGGCGAAATAGCACAATAATAATGCTTCCTTGGAGATGCACAAGGCATATTATTATGTTAAAGGATCCACAACATATTCAGCTGCATTCAATGCAATGAATCCCAAACATGTTTGGCCATAGAACTTTAAAACATATATTTATATATTAAATCTATATTTTAACATACCTCTCTATCTTATCTATTTCTGTATCTATAGAGAGATGGATATCTATCCTAAAAAAATGGTTTCTAAATGAAGTACATGTAACAAACTGCTGGCCTTGGTGGGATTGTGTTGGCTGTGTTGAAGTCTGGGTGAGAGGTAAGTGAGACCCTGCTCTCCAAGTAGCTACATGCATGATTTGATTCTGTTAGGAGCCTTTGACTGAGAAGGAGATCATGTCCTAGAGTAGAAAGGAGAAACTCAGAATACAGGAATCAATGAAAGTGAGAACACAACGAACGTGGAGAAAAATGGCAAAGCGTCTGGTTTGTGACTACTACTAGCTCTACACCCCCATCCGTACTTACCTGCCCCAAAGGATTGATTTTGAGCCCTGAGGTAGATATGGTTAAAACCAATAGCTGTTTTCCTGCGCAACTCTGTAAGGTCCGGTCATTGCCTGGGTTGACTCAGAGACCAGGTGACAGCACAGGGCTGAGGGCAGGAAGCTCAGAGGAGCAGTGTCCTCAAAGGGCAGCTGTGGCTGAGGCTTTACCGGGGGCGGTCAGAAGAGAAACCCAGGTGTATACTCATTCTAGAACACATGGTTGACACCACCTGCCCTGAGACTCTCCAAAAGAACTGAGGAGATGTTAAGGGAAGCTGAATTCCCGAATGACAACCAGTTGTCACAGTTATATGTGCAGAGTTGGTCAATCTTGAGGACATTTTAGTTTTACTCACAATCTCTAAGACCCGTTGGATTTTTATAAGACAGTTTGATTTCATGTGTAAAATACCCCAAATCTATTTTTTCTTTGCCCTCAAGCACAACTAAAATCAGACCAAATAATTTGGAGTTACTCTACAAATGCATACTTTGTACAACCCACGTGAAGTCACTTTATATACCCTCTTTTCAAAATCTTCTTAACTCTGTCACAATTGCCCATGAATAATCATCTTCTCTCATATTCTAAATGAGTGTCGTGTTTTGGGTGTCAGGGTCATTGTTGCTGGTAGGACAGGAAAGAGTGGGCATTAGGAGATGCCTACAATACCAAAGCAAAACAAAAAACGACATGCAAAAAAACAAAAACAAAAAAGGCTCGCTGTGATGCTCTGGGAGAGAACTGTGTTCCTGCAAGAAACATTTAACCTGAAAATAACTGTAGGGCAATGGCCAAACAAATCCAGAATGTGGGGTATTCAGCAGGACCCTGTCTGGGACTCTTCGAAGGACATGGCGTGATGAACAGATTTAAGTGGTGGCACTTATTTGCTTTGGGGAGATAAAAACACATAAGGGTCAATGAAATACAGGGAATCTGACTGAATTCTGGATTTAAATTTGTTTTAGAAAACTCAAGAGAACTATTTTTGGAAAAGTTAGAAAGCGTGAGTATAGACTGTATGTTGGATAATGTTATTGAATCAATGATTTTCTTAGATATGATAATGGTGTTCTGGTTGAGGAGAATGTCCTTATTCTTGGGTGGTGCCATATAAAGTATTTAATGTGGGGAGGGGTGTAGCATGATGTCTGCAAGCTATTTTTGGATGGAGTTTGGGCCGGGAGAGAGAAGGGTACTGAGTACAGAAAGATGGTAACATTTGGTGAAACTAGATGAAGATATATGGTCATTTATTATATTGTATTTTCAACTTTCCTGAGGGTTTGAAAACTTTTGAATTAAAAAATATTTTTTAAAGGAAAAGTTTACAAAACTAACAAAAAATTGAGGAAATAATCTTTATGCAAAACAGTAAAACTTTCTACAGCCCAAGTTTTCTGGTACAATTATCTCCCCTTCTTTACACTGTGGTTCATGAAGATATTTTATATCCTTTTTAATAAATAAAGGATCTAAAGGGGTATGATTCCCTCCACTCTTTTTTTTTTTTTTTTTTTGCTGTACGCGGGCCTCTCACTGCTGTGGCCTCTCCCGTTTCGGAGCACAGGCTCCGGACGCGCAGGCTCAGCGGCCATGGCTCACGGGCCCAGCCGCTCCGCGGCACGTGGGATCTTCCCGGACCGGGGCACGAACCCGCGTCCCCTGCATCGGCAGGCGGCCTCTCAACCGCTGCGCCACCAGGGAAGCCCCACTCTCTTCTTTAATAAATGTTTCTCTTTTCTCAAACAACTCAACCAATCAGGAGACCCTCTCCCTCACTCTGTGAAGAGCACTTCTACCCCCAGACTGAGCTTTTCTGGAACCAAGAGGTTAACCTTGCACATTATGAAGAGCTAAGAGATGCTCCTGAGCATGGTCCAGGCATGGATTTTAAATTCAGCGTTTCAAGAGCAGACTAAGTTAGCAGAGCTGATACCTGGATTTCTCAAAGAATTTAGGTACGAAGGGTTCAGCACTGAGGCCCATGAGAAAACCCCACCCTCACTTTAACACTGGTAAAATGTTCCCAAATGCCTCTCAGATGCTCCCATCAGAAGGTACGACCTCTATGCCACAGCTGAGAAAGCCTTGGGCAGATATTTTAGAGGAGGGAGGCTAGGTGGAGTTAGACTCAAGGTCACCAAAAGGAAGGTCAAAGGAAACAGAGACATTGAAGATAGGCTTTGTGGAACACGTGAGCACTGTTTCCAAGTATTTACAATACAAAAATATAGAATATGAACTCAAATTATCTGTGGCCCCAATACTTAGACATCAGAGGCAGGTCAATTTTGACTCAAGAACAAGGATGAGTGTTTTTAAAGGGCAGTGACCAAAGACAGAGTCCTGGTAAGTGCCCCCGCCAAAGGGAATATGATAATGAAGGATGTACAACCATTGGGTGAAGCACTATTTTAGGAATAATTGAAGCATCAGGGAAAGGAGTAACTGGAAAATCTCTGAGATCCTCTCCTGCCCGGTCACATTTCCTTCCTCACTCTCCCCATGACAGTGCAGTCTCCTTGAAATAGGACCAATGGCAATAATGCTGGATCCTAAGGAGCCTTCTCTCTGCAAGGGCTGTGTCCTGGCTCTTTGGAAAAGAGAGCAGTGGGTCCTGGAGCAGACCCACTGAAGCCTGTAATCAGGCACAGGAGGGTGGAGAGAGGGACCTCTTGGGGATCCTTCTAACCCTCAATGTTGGTCTTTGTGCATCACCCCCCTGATCACCAGGTACCCTAGACAGCCCGCTGAAAAGAATTCAGAGGCTCTCAAGCTCCCAGCGAGAAAACCTTGGAGCCCTGTTGTTGAAAATAACTCTCAACCTGCATCTCAGGCAGGTATTTTTAGGTTCTGTCTTGAAGACACAGAAACTTTCATACATTTCAGCTTCTTTGTCTGGAGTCACTGCAACCCCAGACATGTCATTGAAACGGGGTATAATTGTGGTCTCCTCCACCCACCAATCTGAGAGAGTCAAAAAGAGCTTCCTGCTGTGCAGCATAGAGCATGGAGAGCCTTTTCTGGCAAGGGAAAGTCAGAATGGATTTTTGAAAATAATAATATGTTGATCAAGAAGAGAAAAAAAGTCTACTGAGGAGAGGGAGCTCCGTATTGGGGCTGATATGAAGAAGAAGGTTACCAATGATTTGGAAACCTGGTCTTAGTTCTTTTTTGCAAGCTGCAGAATTCAAGCTTGGAGGAGCTAATGTCTCACATTTGAGGTTGGGAAAGAAAGATGCTTGGAATCATCTGAGTTAGATCAATGGCTGTTATTAATATGAGGCTCTCTGAGGAATAATTATAATTGTCAATCACTGGGCATAGCCTGACATTAAAAGGAGAAATAGGAGAGAAACCAAAATGATGCAGGGCAAATATGTGGAATTGACAAGAGCATTCTGTTAGTGCTTAGGAGCTGGGAGAAGGGATTTTTGAGCTCCCAAGGGGCTCTGGCCAATATCTCACCATGGGGCAGGCCCACAAAGGTGACCCAGGGCTATGTTTTCTGGGAGCTCAGGGAGCACGTCTCAGGGGCTGATGTTCTAACTGTAGGGCAAGGGATCCCAAAGGCCTGAGAGGGCTATTAGGTGCCTACAGCTCACAGGACCGTGGAAAGCAACCTTTACCAAATTACCCACAACGATGTTGCAGGCATCCCTGCCATCAGTGGGTCTTGCTATCAGACAGCAAAGAGAAGTTGACTGCGGTAAAGTGTGTGTGTGCAGTTGGTTAAAAAAGATGGTGGGCCTTTTCCTTACGAGTCAAATAGTAAAGCATTTGCCTACAAGGTCCAGAAAGGAGATCACCCATTGTCCATTTTCTAAGCTTCACTCGATTGAAAGTAAACAACCGACTCCAGGAACAGGAAGTAAGGAGGCTCTGAGAACAAGCAGAGTATCCTGTGTGGTTTCTCTCAAGAGACCCGCAGCCATCAGAAGCCAAAGTCCGGTTTGCATGGAATAGAGACCAGACTGGCTATGGAATTGCATGGCCCAGTACAAAATGAAAATGTAGAACCCCCTGTTCAAAAATGACTAAGAATTTCAAGACAGCAACAGCAGGGCATTAAACCAAATTCAGCGCCCTTCTAGGAGCAGGGCCCTGTTCAACTACACAGGCTTCCCACCCTGATTAGAGAGCAAATCCTTACCTGATGGCCACTGAGATCAGGAGCATTAGGAAACGGGGAGCCTAATTCAAACCACAAAGAGACTCTTGAGATGTTCCTGGAATAACTGGTAAGGAAAAGTCAGAATGGAGTTTTAAATAATAATATGCTGATCAAGAAGAGGAAAACAATCTTTTGAGAGAGGGAGCTGTGAATTTGGGCTGATGAGCCTGACGGTGATGCTTTTAAAAGTTTATGTTGCCCTCTGAGGCTCAGTATTTAACACATGACACTTAATCCAGAAATCACTTGCTCTTAGTCAAGCTTTGTGGTTCACATACACACACACACACACACACACACACACACACACACACATACACACACATACAGACACACACACCCATATATACACATACAGACACACACACAATACACATATACACACACATGACACACATATACACATACATACATATACACACTCATATACATACACACACACACAGAGTACAAACCTAATACTTGCCAACATTTACTGACCTAGTAAGTACTATGTCATAGGTTTACTACTAAAGACTTTTATTTGATCTTCATAACAACCCTGTAAAGAAGGAAGCATTATTATCCCTATTTTAAAAGATGAGGGCCCTGAGGCTTCATGGGGTTAGATACTTGGCTCAAAGGTCTACAGCTGCTGAGAGAGCAGAGCACAAATTTGGATTCTTAACCACTATGCCACACTCCCTTCTTAGGGAAGTGCTGTCTCACTATCTCTTTATGACCACTGTACCAAGGCCTCGTCGCACCTGGGCATCAAGGGGAGAGAGTCCCTCTGAAAGTCACTTGGAAAATTAGTGGGCAAGTCAGAACCCAAACTGAGTCCCTGAATCATTGCTCCATCACTGAACGAAGGGAAAGTAAAAGGGCATGGCCCCCAAACACTCTTTTAAAACAGAACCCAAGAATGTATACATAGGTATAATGGAATCACTTTGCTGTACAGAAGAAATTAACACAACATTGTAAATCAATTATACTTCCATAAAACATTTTTAAAAAGCGAATAACTGGAAACAAAAAAAAGCACAAAAAAACAACAAAAACCCAATTTTATTCTGTTATAATTGGCTTGCAATAAATTGCACATATTTAAAGTATACAATTTGATAAATTTTGACATACAAATACATCTTTGAAACCATTACCACTATCAAGATAATGAACATATCCATCACTCCCCCAAATATCGTCCTGTCCCTTTCTCCAACCTTTACCCCCATTCTAATGCAACCACAAACTTGTTTTTTAAAAAATATGCTCGGTGCTTTGTGACCACCTAGAGGGGTAGGATAGGGAGGGTGGGAGGCAGGGAGACGTAAGAGGGAAGAGATATGGGAACATATGTATATGTATAACTGATTCACTTGGTTATAAAGCAGGAACTACCACAACATTGTTAAGCAATTATACTCCAATAAAGATGTTTTTTAAAAAAAAGTATATTTTCCAGCTCTATTGATATATAACACATGTAAGTTTAAGGTGTACAACATGATGATTTAACACACGTATATGTTGTGAAACCATTACCACAAACACTTGAGTATTCACACAGCCACTCTGTGTGAGGACCCAGAGGTGGCAGGGACCTCGGTATGTCACATGACCCACACCCTCTTGGCAGGATAGGAACAGAGCCAGGCAGACAGACAGAGAGAAACAAATTGCAAAGCCTAAGGGAAAGACCACCACACAAATACCTGTAAAATCTTTTGGGTTCAAACTGGGTTTTGCAACAGCCAGAATTTTAAAAAACAAAACAAAAAACACCTGGCCTGGCAGGTTGTAAAAATTCAGAGCTGAGCAAAGAAGTTGTTTCATGCTAACTTTTCATAAAAAGCAGAAAAGCAAGGAGGGAAGGCTAATTAAGGCCTAACTTAGCTTCTGAGGAAAACTTTGCTTATTGTTTGGGAGAATATTTCGCTGGGTGGAAAGCAAAAGTTGTACAGGGCAGGGGAACAAGTGCAGCTAATTTTTACATCTTTTTTGTTTTCTATATTGGTTGGAAATGATCAGGGAATAAGGGGTATAAGGAAAAAAGAATCTGAAATCTCCCCACCCCCAGGATTCACAAGCAGCTTTCTTTCATGAAAGGAACTGTTTTATTTTTCTCAGCTTTATGGAGGCATAATGGACAAATAAAATGGTAAGATATTTAAAGTGTAAACATGATGATTTGATATTTGATATTTGATTCAAATCATAAATCATGATGATTTGAATTTCACCTATACATTGTGAAAGAATTGCCATTGAGTAAGTTAACACATCTCTCACCTCACATATTTACCTTTTTTTGTGTGTGTGTGAGAACATTGAAATTCTACTCTCTTAGCAATTTTAATTACCCAATACAGTGTTATCAACTATAGTCATCAGGTTATACATAAGATCCTCAGATGTTATTCATCTTATAACTGAAAGTTTATTACCCTTTTACCAACCTCTCCCCATTTTCTCCACCCCCAAGACCCTGGTCATCCCTTTTCTACCCCCTGTTTCTATGAGTTTGACTTTATTTTTTAGATTTGAAAGGAACTGTTTTACCAGTAATCAATAAGAATCAGCAGAAGCTAAGTCAGTATTAAGATAGGAGCCAGAAGGAGGCTTGCAGAAGCGAGTCTGAAAAAGCAGCAGATGGGTCTGTGAGCCCAGGGTCTCAGCATCTACCAGGTGTGGGAGGTCTGTTCCACTGTCTTGCTGGAACTTTATCTGCTTTGCACATTTCTGTCAAAGAGCTTCTCAAAGCAGAAATGATTGTTTTATTCAACTTTGTGTCTTTTTGTGCTTTACCTGGCACATAGAAGGCTCCTTAAGTTGACCTGCCAACAGCTGGGTTAGTGGAAGAAGGTGCTAACTTGGCATCCAAGTAACTGTTTTCTATTCCTTTAAATCTTGCTCTCTATATATTTTACTTCTACTCATAGGCTGAAAGAGCTGTCTGAGATTTTTAGTGACTGTTACTGTCATTTTAATGAAGCATTACATGTCTATAGAATAAAAAGAAAGAAACGTTTGCTGCCTTGTACGGTCTTCCTACATCTCCCAATTGGCTAAACCTGGAGAAAAAACCATATCTGTGAACTCAGCAGAAATCCCGTTTCCCCGAGAGCAGCTTCTGAAATATTAAGCATGGCTCTTTAAAGACAATAACTGTTCTTTGCTATGTGTGCTTTAAACAATCCTCAAAAAGACAGTACAGTAAATAAGAGCAAATGCACCACCATCTTTAATTTTAGGTTCCGAGATACTTAAAAGATGTCGAGTAAAAATTATGCCTTAACATTTAGTGTCAGAGGGCCTGCTCTGTAATTGTGTTTATTCCTGTTCTTCTCATTAAAGCTACCGGCTTCCTTGGAGCCACACGTTTTTATCAAGCATCTATTGTGTGAGATGCTAGTTCTTGGCTCCCGCTTTGGGGGTCTGCACTGTCAAAGGTGAGTTTCTCAGCACTCAAGCTCAGCAATTCCAACTGAATTCTGTCCTTGAAGCTGGTGGAAAATCAGCTGAACACTTCAGAGAAGAAAATAACCAGGCAGAATCAGGAGCGGGCTCCAAGTAGGTGCCTCGTTTCACCCCATCACACACCAACTCCCCCAACAAGTGACTGTTGTATCCACCCAATCCTTATTTTTCCATTCAAGGTGGGGAAGATTGTGACAAAAGAAAAAGAAAATGGGGAGCAGGAAGAGAGGGCAGTCCAGCGTGCATGACTAAATGTCAGGTTGTACAGGAGAGTTTATAATTAAAAGTCCAAGATGACAGATAACTATAAAAGCAGATTGGTTCCTTTCCACATGGAAGGAAAACATAATGTTGTCATCCAACCCAAGCTTTTTTGGTAAATTGAAATTACAGTTTTATTTGGAGCTATTTTTAAAGGTCCATTAATTAAAAATTGGAAGGCATGCCAATGCAAGAAATACCATAAAAGGTGTTAGATTTAATGGTCACCACATACTATAATTACAAGATGATGTTATCTGAATATTAAATGCTCTAAATCCGTGTTTGCTTTTTATTGAAAATAAACAAATTCAGGAGCAAAAATAAAGAAAAGATATGTGCAAAATGTAATGATAATGGTTGACTTCTAAACAGCCAAGGAAATTATAGTCATCATGTGTGGGACAAGAACAAACACCTCTTAATTGCATTTCATTATAACGTACCTTTCTCTGCTCCGTTGTATATATTAATTATAAAAATCGCGTTTCAGAGTGGAGAGGCTCTACAATAGTTTTTTTTTTCCCCTTCCTCCCTTAATTCTGTCTGAAGCAGGATGGAAGAACAATATCATCTGTCATCTGCAGAAAGAGCTTTCAAAGACAAAATCATAAAAAGAATGAAAAGCTATTATATAAAAAAAGAAAAAAATGCTTTGATTTCACAGATTTTCCACTTATTAATGTTTAAGGTTATCTGTTCTTTTAGAAAAGTATCTTCTCAAATTGTTTTGTATGTGTATGTTCAGGTAACATCACTTTCTGATAACTGTATCACATGGCATATGCGTAACGTAGATCATTGTTAGTGGAAGGCGGGGGTGCGGGGGGCGAATGGGTGGGAAGGAAGCATTATTATGGAAAGGTGCCATGCAGGACTTGAAGAATTTTCTAAGATGAGGCAAAATAAGAAAGGAATGGGTTGGATTTGAGGCTGATGCTTTGAGAAGGATAGATGGCTACCCTCTAGCTCTACAAAGGGCAATGGAGAGGTAAGGAGCTTGCACTACGATGAGAAAGATGCAATGCAGGTGTTACAAGCACGTTCACACTGCCAGTGTTTTAAGATGGTGGAAAGGAGTAGCCAAAATGGTATCGGAATTCTGCTTTATCAGAAATCTGCTGAAACAGGTGAGATCCACCTGTTTGGCAAGGGTTAAGGTGTGATTCTAGAACGAGCTAGGGATCTCAGCTGGGCTTTTAGGAAATGTTTGTGCATGATTGCAGCTTTTTGGGCAGAGGTCCATAACTTGCCAGATTCTTGGCTGAATCTGTAATCCAGAAAGGTTTAAGATCTGCTGCTCTAGGCCCTTGGTACTCAATGTGTGGTCCACGGACCAGCCACGCTGGCGTCACCTGGAAGCTTCTTGCAAATGCAGAATCTTAGGTCCCACCTCAGACCTACAGAATCAGGATTTAAGCAAGATCCCTGGTGATGCACGTGCACTTTAAAGTGTGAGATGCTCTGATTTAGATGACTCGATGATGACAAACCATGCCCGTCATGGTGCTGGAGAGCCAGAGCTATGTTTCTCCATCCATGGTTGTGGAGATCACAGGGGTTCAATCCTGGACTCTGCCATTAACTGACTGTGATCCTAGCCCCCCCCCAAGTAGGTGGCAACAATACCTTCTTCATATGGGTGTTGTAAAAATTAAACGAGATAATGTGCATAAAGCATTTAATAGAACACCCAGCACATAAAAATCACTTAGTAACAATTATTATTTCCCGAAGTTTTGTCAGATTTTGGAAATTATCCATGACATCAAAAATGTTATGATCTACACACTTACAGCAGTGGTTTTCAACCGGGGGTAATTTTGCCACCCTGGGGACATTCAGCAATGTCTGGACACATTTTTGTTGTCATGATGGGGGGTAGTGCTACTTACATCTAGTGGGTAGAGACCAGATATGCTGCTAAACACCCTACAGTAGACAGGACAGCTTCTCACAAAAAGGGTTATCTGGTCCCCAAATTTCAATAGCCCTGAGGTTGAAAAACTCTGATCTAAAAGTAAGGGCATGAAAAACTGACTTGGTCAGGTCTTAAGCCAGCCTTAGGGTCTATGAATACTTGAGAGGTTACTTGTTACTTTAGCATTTAAACTGAAAAAGTGAAAGAGAATCACCACCTTCAAGTATGCCAGAAATCTGAGTGAGGTTTCTATAAGGATTTCACCCCTGCAAGGAAGTTAAGCAGTAACTGGTCAACCTATCAAAATGAGCTCCCCCCTCTAGCCCCATCCTGTCACCCACATCTCAGCACCTTCTCTTTTGGTGTACCCTTCGTGCTCTGTAATTATTGTCCACTTATTATGTGGTTGATTCTGCTCTGCGTTCATTAGTGAGCTTGATAGGAGATCTTCCACCTGCCTGGGTCCCTCATGCCTAGCCCTGTACCTGGCACAGACTGGAGCTTCTGAAGTATTTGTTTATTATGCCAGGCTTTCCTCCTAGATATCGATGAGAGTTACCAGGCTGTTTAATATACCCGGTCTCTCTGTCTGTTTTTAAAGACTTGAGGCAAAAATAGAATAAAACCTTGACTTGGGGGTTATTTTGGAATCTCATAAGGATTTCCAGAAATGAGACAAAAAAAGAAGAAAATATACAGATGTACTCCCACCATGGGCAGCACAGCAGCACGGTAAAGGCAGCAACCTATAGTATTTTATTTTTTAAGAGAGAGAGAAAGATGCTGGGGTCAGGCAGCACCTGTCCAAATTAGCATCATCGTTTACTAACCAAGTGACTTTAGCAAGCTGCCCAATTGCTCAAAGCCTTGGCACTTGCACCTTTAAAATGGGACTCGTCATTAGATTGGCCTTTGAAGGTATTCTGAGGACGAAAGGAGACCAAACAATCATTCAACAAATATCAGCCGTGGACCAACCACATAGAGCACCGTGCTAAACGTTAATGCATAGACAGTCAGACCTCCCTGTCTATGGGTTCCGCATCCACGAATTCAACTAATCTCAGGCAGAAAATATTTGAAAAAAATTCCTAAAAGTTCCCCAAAGCAAAGCTTGAACTTGCCATTCTTGTGGCAACTATTTACATAGCATTTACATTGCATTTACAACTATTTACATAATAGTCACATTGTAGTAAGCATTGTAAGTCATCTAGAGATGATTTAAAGGATCTGGGAAGTTGTGCGTAGGTTATATGCTAATACTGTAGCATCTTATATAAGGAACTTGAGCATCCGTGGATTTTGGTGTCTGAGGTGGGTCCTGGAAACAAATCTCCCTCGGACACCAAGGGATGACCGTAAACCACTTGGCACAGTGCCTGGCATAGAGTCCTTGGCAGCAGACACAGGCAATACATGCCCTATAGACTGTCTCACAGACAAGCTGGGATCATCGAGTGCCCGGCAGGGGTTCCTGCCTTTTTAATTTTATTTTATTATTTTCATTTTTTATTTTATTTTAATCAATTCTTTTGTTATTAACAACAATCTTTTGATAATTTCTGCCAAATTTGTTCTGATATATTCTCTTTTTTTTAAACATCTTTATTTGGAGTATAATTGCTTTACAATGGTGTGTTAGTTTCTGCTTTATAACAAAGTGAATCAGTTATACATATACATATGTCCCCATATCTCTTCCCTCTTGAGTCTCCCTCCCTCCCATTCTCCTTATCCCATCGCTCTAGGTGGTCACAAAGCACCGAGCTGATCTCCCTGTGCTATGCGGCTGCTTCCCACTAGCTATCTATTTTACGTTTGGTAGTGTATATATGTCCATGCCACTCTCTCACTTTGTCCCAGCTTACCCTGCCCCCTCCCCGTATCTTCAAGTCCATTCTCTAGTAGGTCTGTGTCTTTATTCCCATCTTGTCCCTAGGTTCTTCAAACTTTTTCTTTTTTTAATTCCATATATATGTGTTAGCATAAGGTATTTGTTTTTCTCTTTCTGACTTCACTCTGTATGACAGACTCCAGGTCCATCCACCTCAGTACAAGTAACTCAATTTCGTTTGTTTTTATGGCTGAGTAATATTCCATTGTCTATATGTGCCACATCTTCTTTATCCATTCATCTGTTGATGGACACTTCAAAAAAGAGTCGTGTACCTGCCTTTTGTAGTTAATCAGCATCCCTTGGGCAAGAGCAATGGTGACCTGAGGACCATGTCACCTTGGTGCCCAGTGATGCTGGGCTTAGCAAAAAAACCCCCAACATTGTTTAAAATAGTTTATCAGCAAATTACAGTGTTCTTTACCAACTTTTTAAAATTAAATGGGAAGGACATATGAAAGTAGTCTGGGAAAATAAATGACTACTTTAAGAAATCAAAGAGAAGGGTTTGTGAAAGATATTACTGTGTTAGCTAGAATATCTGAAAAGTTGACCCAACCTCAGTATGCAAGGAAACGGACGATCATTTGGGAAAGTCATTGCAATGGAACTCTTAATGTTAATAAATTAAAATTACCTAAATCTATGGAAGATATACCAAAAAAATTTGTGTATAATGCCGACATGAAAATCTAGCTCTTTAGTCAAATTGCCCAAGATAAAATGCAAGAAATGAATAGAATTATATCAGCGTGGTTGTGGATTTGCTGTTCATTTTTTTCAAACTCTTTTTTAATGCTTCAAATCTTCCAGTTAAAAAAAATAATATCTATAATAATAATTCAATGATTTAGTGCTAGATTAATGACTGAGAATTTTCCTATTTTGGACAAAAAGAATAGCCCAAGAAAGGTCCCAGAAAGGGGGAAATGAAGAAAAACACATTGGAAAAATTAAATATGGCCAGTGGATAAACTGTAATTACCCAGTGCCTAGCAGTTTGAAACAGAATGTTATACAGATGGTCATTTGCATGCTTAACTATAGAGAAAAGAGGCAGGTACTCTCTCTGGGAGGGAAAAAAGGAACAATATATACTTTGAAAGTAAGGATTCACTGAGTAAGTTTTATCTATCCTCAAACTTGAATCCTCTTAGTGTAATCAGATCCCGGGCTAAGGCTGCTCCCCAAAAAGAGCAAATCAAAATGTTTAGATGCTGACATGTTAGGGTCAGAAAGACTTTGTCTCCAAGTCCCTGCCTCACCTCTTCCTTGCTGTTTGACTCTGGGCAAGAGGCTTGACTTGTCTGAACTTCCTTTTCTTTATCCGTAAAATGAAAATATTATTTCCTTATCCATTGGGCTGTTTTGAGGATTAAATTAAATTAAATTCTCAGTATATGTACAACACCTAACACTGGGAAGTACTCCGTGAGTATCTGTTAATTATGGTATTAATATTAATATTCCAGTAGATTGTTCTCACACTCTTATTTCATTCCTATCTGTGAGCCAGGTAGTGTTTGGCTGTGTTTGGGGTGTTTGACTGGAGAGCTCTTTTTCTGGCTTTATCCTCCACACCAGAATTCAAACTCCCAGCCTCTGAGTTTCTTCCCATTGCTAATTTCTGCTCCACATGCGGTGACAAGCATATCTTTCCTGTTGGTAGTTGATGAATCAATCAAAAGATGCTGCTGTAATGCAGTGATTTGGGGGTTGTTGAAGCGCCTGATGGCATGTGTGACACTGACAGCCCCCCTGGGGATGAGGAATGGGATTTGATACATTTACCACAGGAGGTTCCCAGACAGGCTCTTCCACCCCAGCCTACCCAGGATAACCATCTAGCAAGCTGGGTAGATGCCTACCCAGCCCAAGTTCTAGTTTCTATCGTAACGGTTCTTCAGGGGCAGGTACCTCAACAATCCTGTTGTGAGAGCCACAGTATCGCTCTCAAGCCCCAATACGTGCTACTTTCCCTGTCCCTTTCCTTCTGCCAGTGCCTCCCGTTCAAAAGACATCCCTAGCCCAAACTATCAGAGCCCTCTCTTCTAAAGGGAAGATCTAATTTTCTGATCAGCATATTCCTGGTAAGGACTCAAAAGCCAATAACAGTTCATTGAACAGCTCCTCCATAGGAAACATTAGGATTTTAAGGTGGAATTCCCCAAATTAATCTGCAGTCCAGGTTGATCATTGAGTGCCTACTAGGTGCCAAGGACAGTCCCAGAGGCTGGGTGGGTTGAAGAATGAGGAGCATAATTATGAGAAAGCACCATCCAGACTTCAAGGAGCTTAGGATTGAATTTGGGAAAATGACCATGTTTACACCTCAGAATGGTGCAAGAAAAATTAACAAAGGCTAATCCAGGTGTAATTAAAGCTGGAGGCTTCACCAAGTAGGAGGCATTCTGATTATCTGGGCAGGTGAGAAAGTAAAGGAGAGTCAAGACGAACACCAAGGAGAAGCAGTTCTCGAGCTGGGCATTGCAGAATGAGAGGTTTTAATGGGCAAAAAATGAAGAATAAGAAATGGTACCCACAGCTAAGAGAATAGCATGATCAAGGGCACAGAATCCCAAAGGTACATTGTCAAAGCCAAGTGTGGCAAAGACATTGATTCTATGGGGGAAGGTGATGGGGGATCAGGCTTATGTGTTAATAATATCAGTCTTTCTTTTTAATTTTTATTTTATATTGGAGCAGAGTTGATTAAGAATGTTGTGTTCGTTTCAGGTATACGGCAAAGTGATTCAGTTATACATATACATGTATCTATTCTTTTTCAGATTCTTTTCCCATTTAGGTTAGTACAGAACATTGAGCAGCGTTCCCTATGCTGTACAGTAGGTCCTTGTTGGTTATCTATTTTAAATATAGTAGTGTGTGTGTACGTGTCAATCCCAAACTCCCAATCTTTCCCTCCCCCCAACCGTTCCCCCTTGGTAACCATAAGTTTGCTCTCTAAGTCAGTGAGTCTGTTTCGGTTTTGTAAATAAGCTCATTTGCATCATTTTTTTTTTTAGATCCCCCATATAAGCAATATCATATTTGTCTGACTTACTTCACTTAGTATGATAACCTCCAGGTCCATCCATGTCGCTGCAAATGGCGTTATTTCACTCTTTTTTATGATAACACGTCCCATATGTCTTGAGTACCTATTGTCTTCTAGACTCTGCTGTAGATTTTATGAATAAAAACGAATCCCTGTTAAGATGTATCAAAGACTTAATTGTGTTAGGCTGTGCGCCAAAGCCTTGATATGATTTTACATGACTGGGTGCATCAACTTTGGCACCTGTCAGAGACTTGTTTTCCTGTTCTGCTTCTGAGCAGATTTGTAATGCACTGGAAGAGTCTCCGGGCAGGGCAAGTGAATGCATGAGCTTTCCACCTTAGCTCCATACTTTGTTGGCTCTGTGAGTCTGGACAAGTTACTCTCCCCTCCTGAAACTCAGTTTTCTCATCTATAAAATGAAATACAGTTAAATTAATGCCCTCGCAAGATGGTTGGGGAGAGTAAATAAGAGACTAGGTAAACGAAAAATACCTAGCACAGGGCCTGGCTTTGGTAAGCACTTAATAAACGCTTATTATTATTATCATCATCGTCATCATCATTATTATTATTATTATTATTGTTACACTACCACCACCAGCTTGCTAAGGCCAGTATAACCACCATCACGGAGACTGAGAAAAATACTCCATTACATTTGTTTTCTACCACCTCACCAGTCCATCCTTTACCCATCAACTGCTAAAGTGCTGTGCCTAATGACTTGAGCGGTACCTCCAACTCTAAAATGTCTATTTTCAATGCCCCATTCAAGTAGGCCCCTCCAGTAAGCCCTGACTGACCACCTCCACCCACCAAGCTCGTCCCCTTTACCGACTGCCCAGCTGTTTCTCATCTCGGGCTGTTTACACTTTCATGTGAACTGGTCCAGGAGAAGGGAGGCTCATGAACATCCTCTGAGCCCTCAGATGGTCTTGGGGTGCAGGGGGTGGTGCCAGAGAGCCTCTGGCAGCCTGCGGGTCCATCCTGTACCCACCAACACACACCCTACCCGTCAGCAGATCTCTCATCCTTTTTTTTAAAAAAATACATTTCTTTCTTTCTTTATTTATTTTTGGCTGTGTTGGGTCTTCGTTTCTGCGCGAGGGCTTTCTCCAGTTGCGGCGAGCGGGGGCCACTCTTCATCGCGGTGCGCGGGCCTCTCACTGTCACGGGCTCTCCCGTTGCGGAGCACAGGCTCCAGACGCGCAGGCTCAGTAGTTGTGGCGCACGGGCTTAGTTGCTCTGCAGCATGTGGGATCTTCCCGGACCAGGGCCCGAACCCGTGTTCCCTGCATCGGCAGGCAGATTCTCAACCCCTGCGCCACCAGGGAAGCCCTCTCATCCTTTTTTTACCCACCTTCCTTCTCGAGTCCCACGTCAAGACTGAATTCCTGCTCCCAAGACCCCTTTCTTCTTGAAAACTTTATTGTTCTGAGGGAAACCTGTACCAATCCATCTTTCATTCTCTTAATTCAATATCTCTACATTTTCAGGAGTTTAGGGCTTTAAAATTTTTTTCATCAAGTATTTAAATCAATTTCTCTCCTCTTTATTGATAGAGACTTAAGGCTGCTGATTAACTTTTCAATCAAAGCTGCCTACAACACACACATTGGTGTAGGCAACAACGATTGCAGCTTTCGCAAGCAACTAAAGCAGTCATTTAGCTGACTTCCTCTGCATTTCTAGCTGCCCTTCTCGAAGCAGAGAAAACGCCAGGGTTGGCCTCCATTTCCTTGCTCTAAGTGCCTGGTGACAAAAGCTCTTTTACTGAACTTGAGTTTCCTGCCTGCATCTTGGTTTGCTGAAATTTCTGGAACACACCTACTACATGCAGAGTTTGAGCCAGAAGGTTGCACATTTGAAGGAATGGGGTGAAAAAAAGAAACAATAACACTTTTCTTTCTTTTTTTTCTTACTTTTGAAACATTTGCAAGAGTTGGTTCGTTCTGCACCCTGTCGTAGAATCACAATCCCTTAGGAGGTAGATAGAGATAGATCTGTAGAATTCTTTTGGATGCCAGGTATCACTCAGAATGCTTCCCCTGAAATGCTAAAGGGAGTGTGATGGAAAACAACAGTAATAACAACAACAACAACAACAATAATAATAATAGCTAGCATATATCCAGCACCTACTGGCTCTGTGCTGGATCTGTCCACCTGCGATTTCACATCCCTCTGTGTGTCAGGGTTATTATTCGCCTCCTTTTACAGCTGAGGAAATGAACCTGGAGATGTTAGGTAGCTTGTCAAAGGTCACATAGCCAGTCAAGGAGCTAATCGGGGCACCCTGACCCAGGAACCCACTCTCTTAACATGAACTTACTGGGTCTGTCTGCTGCCTATATTTCACCGAGAACCCAGTGAGGGCAGGGGTGATGGCTTTGTCTCCTACAAGTCCTGCACACAGTAGGTGCTCAAAAACCTTCAAATCAGTGGTTCTTTCAATAAATATGTGTCTAATTGGGGCCAGACCAGTTCTAGATCCTGGGGATACAGTGGCAAATGAGGTAGCCAAGATCTCAGTCTTCATGGGGCTTAAGTCACAATGGGTGGAGGGCTCTGCTTTTAAAAAATTGTTTTTCATTTTATATCGGAGTATAGTCGATTTACAACGTTGTGTCAGTTTCAGGTGTACAGCAAGTCGGAGGGCTTTGCATTAATCCTTGGTTTGCTATGACAAACTCATGGCTTCAAGCAGATTCTCTGGTTTTCCAGGGAGCAGCGTCATGAACCTCAGGCCACCTACATCCAGCCTGGGGGGCTGTAAGGGTGTCTTGCTCACAGCCCCTGAGCAGTTGCCCTGCATGTGACCTGATTTCTTTTCTTCCAGAATCTAGAATACAGAGATAAAGTGACCCAGTTTAGGCAATGGTAGAGAGAGAAACAGAAGGAAGTATCATCCTGGCCATGAGACTGCAGGAAGGAGGGCCAGAGATGGGGTCTCTGGATGCCGGAGAGTCTATCCCTCCTAAGTTACAGTCTAACTGAGGAGTGTTTTTAACACATTTCGTTTGCCATCAACATCAAAATGTCTCTCTTGATTGTAAATTTCTGGAAGGTGAGACTGAAAATAGTTGTGATTAAGCAGAAGGTCCAGAGTAGTATTACTTCACTGTTCCTCCAGCAGACCTTCTACAGCCAGAATTCTATCATCCCTTTGGGACTGGGGGTAACTTAGTGACCCTTTCTGGAACTCAGCTTTTCCATCAGTAAAATGAGGGGGTTCCTTCACCAAGTAAGTGTTTGACCTCCTCCTGGGTCCTGTATCACATTCTCTGTATGTTCTATGATGCTTCAGTGATGGTGCCCAAGCTACCTTTGTTCATTTAACACCGAGTGTTGAATCTGGTTGGGACATGGGTGAAGCCAGGGCAATGGGAAAATAGCTGGCAGTGCATTGGTCTCCACTGGGAATGCTGGGATCCAGGAACAAATCCTTTAGGTCTAAGGGAAGCAGTGACACACACTCCCCTTGAAAGGCACCCAGGCGAATCTTGCCACACCCTATCGTATTACCTGTCCATTTCAACCCCAGCAGCCTTTTGTCAAGAAAGGTAAAGAAGAGCTTCTGAAGGCAAGTTCTCCTTGACTCAAGTTTCCATCTTCACACTGATTTTATTTCTCCTTATTTAATTTCCTTCTCATCAGACAGAATTAAATACCAAATACAATTCCCAGGGCTTCTAGAGTCCAATTGCCCCAATGCTTTGTTTCCAACTTATATAAAAGTTTAAGTTTCCTCTTCCCCTGCTCAAATTTCTGCCAAAACAGTCATCACCAATGAAACTTTTGAAGATAATTAGCATATCAGATATCTGTAATAAGCTAATAATGTATTTCTTGGATTGTGCTTCTCTGGTTAGCAGTTATTAATCACAAATATGATTCATGTCATGTGAAATATTCCTGTTGGCGGATGTTTTTATGCTTGAAGGATTCCAGCGAAAATTCTTTAGCAACAGATGGGGCCCCCCTGCCCCACCATGAGAGGCGAGATTGGATTGTGTCTTGTTGAACAAGGGTTAACCTTCAGGGGAAACAACATTAAAGGAAGTAATTATCCATTCACACTGAGCTGGCTACAAAGAAAGTGAGAAAATCACCTTCTCAGAACTCACATGAAAAACATAATGTAGTTAATATTAAATAAAGAGATTGGGCAACCTAGCCTCTTTTTACAGTGTGTTCTGATGTGTCCTTGATCAGGGGCTGTTTTGTTTATGATTAATGAATGACTCACCTTGGGCTGTGTTCCGTTCAATGCATACCTCATTATGAATTTGAAGAGGTCATTTGTTCCTTGCATCTAAAATAAAAACCTTTTTGTACATTCAGAAGGTTACAAGTTTGATATCGGTACAAAATTAGCACAAAGAGCAGCGGGACATTTGCTTTGGGGTTGTTTGTTTTTATCATTTTGTTTTTTTTTTTTTAAACTTTTTGGAATTTGGAGAGAAATTCTAAGCCTGAGCTCTGATTTTTAAAGTAGTTCCTAAACTTATGTGGCTTGGGCCCAACTAACCTGTGGTAGCAGGACTGCCCTATGGGTGCTGGCAATCAGAAGGGCTTTGGGTGGGTAGAATGGACACGGGCAAGGGATCTCATGCTGCTCTTTAAGGAGAATTCATATGGCACAAAAATCAATCAAAAGTAAACACAATCAGAGACTCAAGTACTTAGATAGGACCAGTTCTCTTCTTTCCACATAATCCACCAGACTCCTTTTTCATCACTTCTTTTCCTCTGTAGAATGCTCATTCTGTCCATTTTAATTTACTGATAATTTCACTCATATTTAAATGTCAGGATGAGTAAAAATTTGCACTGTGATTTGCCAGACCCTACAAAACCCAAATCTGATGCCGTAGGTCATAACGGGGGGGGGGGGGGGGCCCAAAAAAATTCAACGCCTGTTTGTTTTTGCAAGGTTCCTGATAAATAAAACCCTCTGATAAGGAAATACGTATGATAACTCTTTATCATGATACCTACACACACACACACACACACACACAATTACATTTATCTGAGGAAGATAGATGGATGGATAAATGGTATCCGTTAATCAGTCTACAGGTATAGATTTTGTTTTTTCATGCAGTTAAAGGCAAGGGGGGACCTCTATCTAAGAGAAGGAGCTCGTGTGTTTGGAACCCATCACCCCACGCTGGGCAGTGAGCAGTTTCATAATCAGCATGGTTTCCAGCAGCACACACACAAACGTGTGGTTGACTATGTAGGAGCCCCACCACAGCTCAGTTAATGATCTTTCCACAGGGTATGTGTGTTCACTTGTGCATTCAAATGAGGACTTGTCACGCAGAAATAAAGGCACGCACAGGCACAGACCTTAGCGGTTGACTAAGGATACCGCTTCATGGTAGACATAGTTCACTAGTCACCTAACTAACTTTTTTTCAAGTCAAGTTATTTCTTTATGTGTGAGAGAAACTATGTCCTTTGATCACAGCCATTCAGATGGGATTAAATAACAGCAAATCTCAGGGACTGGAGTGTTACTCCAGGCTCTGTCAACAAATAGCTTGGCCAGGCCATTTCTCCCATCTGGGTTTCAGGACCATTGCTATAAAATAAGGGCTTGGGACTGGATAGCTTTTATAGGCTTCCTTACCATCACTGTTCTACTTTTTTTTTTTTCTAGAACGATGTCCCTCTGGTTAGTATCCTATGATTCTGTTCCAGAAACAAATATATGAATAGCCAATATAAGGTAGGAGGCACCTTCACTGCAAAATGTCCTTTCCGTGAAATTGTCTTTCTCAAACTAAGTTCAGAAGATCAATGTGTCACCCTTCTCCATAACCTCCATTTGCCTCTTAGGTGTGAGAACACCAACCAAACACGAAATACCTTCAGGTTCTGTTGATGACTATAGTTAAGTACTTTCACGACCCCGCAGCCGACTGGCCACTTCAGCGGCAACAAACAAATATACAATTTTTACAGCGAAAACTAGAGGTCTCTTTTATCTTCTGACTTCAACAGTGAAGATATAATGACTGGAATCATATTCCTGCTAAGGAGAACAACAAGTACCATCTCCTTATAGATATTTTAATACAACTTGGCAATTTCCTAAACAAAGTAAACTTCCAAGACATTTCACAAAATTCCTTAGGAAAGCTTCCTCCAATTACCATAAAACATTTTTTTAAAGATTCAGGGTCCAAACAGCAGTAATGATAAGTTATCTCATGCACTACAAAATTAGACAGAGGATTTGGATGGGCAAAGATTTTTTTTTTTAGATTATTACTCCACACTCTTTAAAAAGCCCACCAATTTGAAAAAAACAGAGAAGGAGCCGGAAGTTTGTGAGTCAGTTTTATTATATACCACACTGGTGGCCATTATCTATGTGTTTTAACTTGAAAGCTAATTACACCAGATTGGAAATACTAAAGCAACAAACAAGCAAAAATCCTCTGATTTTAAGACAAAGTCTGTGTGTGTGGTGTGTGTGTGTGTGTGTGTGTGTGTGTTTCATCTTCCTAATCACAAGATACCTGCTGTACCTCCAGAAACCCCACCCAGTAACTTTCTCTTACATCTTATTGCCACAACTTTCTCCTGTCCCAGAGACCCCAAGGACCATCACTGCTAGGTCCCCATGAAGAAGGAGGTTGAACAGGAAGTAGCTCAGCTGTCCGTCTATATAGGCCATACTTGTCTGGTATCACACGGATAATGAGTGACAGTCAACTCTCAAGTGATGCTTGATGATATTTCTTACTTTTATTTACACTAATGAGCTATGTAATATGCTTATTTCCTGAGAATCCCAAGCCTAAGTTCTGGGCACTTTTCTCCTTACAGGATCTACTTTACTTGTTATGAGGGTTCAGATGTATAAGATTAGAATAACTGATCTTACCTGCTTTAACGCACAGAAGACTGAATGACCCACTAGCTTTCTCCTAAATGCTTCCCCTGCCTCCTTCTTCCTGACTGTGAGAAGGAAACCATGTCATCTTAACGTGAAAATGCTTGTGGAATATGATTTGCATTGACTGTGCATCGTATGGGAGAGAAGACAATCTCAGCCCACTCACACTGTAGGATTAGAGTGAGGAGTTGGGAGCCATGAATTCCTTCATTTAAACTGGTTTATCTCCATGGAAGATGCTTGCTGCTTTTTCCAATCTGCATTTATTTCAGCTTTTTGCTAATAACACATCACTTTTCTTTTGTACAAGTAAACTACCCTCTTCTTAGTCCATGGAGTTCAGGGTGAATAACCCCATCTCCACGCTTCAAAGGTGACAAGCGACCTGAACCTGTCCAGTCAATCAGTGCACAGCTCTCTCTCCGAAGAGACTGGCTCAGAGAGTGTCTTAATCATTTCAGGCTGCTATAACAAAATGCCATAAATGGGTTGGTTGACTTATAAACAACAGATATGTATTCCTCACAGTTCAGGAGGCTGGAAGTCTGAGATCAGGGTGCCAGCATGGTTAAGTTCTAGTGGGAGCCCTCTTCTGAGTTTCAGACTGCTGACTTCTTCTTGGATCCTCACATGGCCGAGAGCAGAGATTGGAAGCAAGCTCTCTCATGATGCTTATAAGGGCACTAATCCTATTCATGAGGGCTTCCCCCTCATGACCTCATCTAATCCTAGTCACTTCTTAAAGGCCCCACCTCTTAATACCATTACATTGAAAGGGGATAGTGTTTCATTATATGAATTTGTGAGGGGACAAACATTCAGTCCACAACAGAGAGGTCATGCTATTATGATAAACCAAAGAGAACTTTTCATGGACCTTTGCTTACACCATAGATGAGAGATGCCCTTTCTCTTCTGGGGATGCTAGACTCGTATATTGTAATATGATCTGCATCTTCTGCCACTGACTGTTAGAGTTAGAGAGACTGACTGATGACAGAACACAGGGAAACAGAGAGGAAAAAAGCAGAAAGGAGAGAGAGAGAGAGAGAGAGAGAATTCTGATGATGTCATTTTAGCATCTGAATCCTCCCTTTATTGCCTCATCTATTCAGTGATACATACCCCCCAAATTTGTTTTTTTTTTTTTTTTTTTGTGGTATGCGGGCCTCCCTCTGCTGTGGTCTCTCCCGTTGCGGAGGACAGGCTCCGGACGCGCAGGCTCAGCGGCCATGGCTCACGGGCCCAGCCGCTCCGCGGCATGTGGGATCCTCCCAGACCGGGGCGCGAACCCGGTTCCCCTGCATCGGCAGGCGGACGCGCAACCGCTGTGCCACCAGGGAAGCCCTGTTTTTGTTTTTTAACATAAGTCAACTTAAGTTAAATTTCTGGTAACTTGCAATTGAAATGATCCTAAAGGATATCTAACCATCATAATCATGCCTTACTGGTATGTGTGGTGTTTTATGGTTAACAAAACACTCACACATTTTTTTTCTCATTTAATCTTCACTGTGAACCTGTAAGGGAGGTAGTATCATCCCAGTGCTTACAGGGTACACATGGACTGGCTCAGAACTTGATGTCTTCATTCTACTCACTCTGAGTGGTTATTGAGTTCTCGGTGTGTACAAGGCTCTGTACTGAGTGCTTGGGGGGGGTAGTAAACAAGTCAGATGCCACCCTGTCTTCAGGGGACCCCAGTCTAGTTGGAGAGCTGAAAATAATCACCAATTAAACAATTCACTGTCAGAATCCCCCTGAGTACATGCAATAAAGAAGCAGTACAGAAAAGTCTAAGTCTAAGTCAAAGGACATATGCTGAGGACTTTACAATTAAACTGAACTCAAAAAGATAAATTAAGAAAGGTAAGTGGAAAGAGAATTCCAGGTAGATGGAGGAGCAGATGCAAAGAACCTGGGGCAGGAACAAGTATGGCGTATTGGAGGAACTCAGAGATGTCCCGCGTGGCTGGAGCAAAGAGAAAAGCAGGAGAGAATCATGGGAACAGACTGGGAAGTAGGTAGAACAGGGCATGCTTAGCCTGTGGGTCATATTAAGAATTTTGATCTTCATATTTATGCAAAGACAGCAAGGGTTTTTAAGAAGAGGTGTGACATAACCTTATCTTTATTATAAAGATAACACTTTATAATGTGAAGAATGTATCAGAGAAGTAAGAGTGGATCTGGGTAGAAGTTAAAAATGCCTGGCATAGGATATGGAACTTAAAAAATATTTCTACTAAATGAGCTTAGTCACTTTCCTGGGACCAGAGAGCCAATAAGTATCAGAGCCAGATGGGGTCCATAGAGTGAGTCCAAAGCCAGGCTCTTAATCACTGTGCAATAAGGAACATAAACTAAAAGACATTTCCTACTGTAGAATTATTAGAATATTTTTGATTATTAACAACTTGGTAATTGGCTCTTTCAAACTTTTCCATTTGGTTCCCCCCACCATTTTTTAGTAATAGTTGCCCAGTTCTTCAATGTGGTTCAAGCAAAAATCCACTTGCTATTTGTGTGTCAAAGTTCAAACACTCCATATTGTGTCATCACTTTTCAAAAATGTGTGACCAAGAACACTTAGCAAATTCCAGAAACCTTTGAACCTCAGTTTGTTGAATATCGTAGTTTATGTTTTCTCTAATTTGTTCCGAACCATCTGTACCTGGAATTATTAATCTATAACCAAACACAGCTCTGGCAACCTTCCCCCCAACACACAGCGATGATGACGGGAACATGACCAAATCCATTATCTTTTCTTTGAATTCTGTCAATATATTTATTTCACATCTTTATTCTGGCTTCTTTTTCCCCTTTGTATTTCATGGAAAAACTTTCCAGATAAGATCAGAACTGCTTTGTCATTCATCAGCGGTAATCAAGTCTGACTCAAGAGCAGAGTTCAAAAACATATTTTTTTCCACACTCAGATGCAAAAAAGCCAAAACAACAAAATTGTAGGCCACAGCTGTCTGCCTTTATATTTGTGCATGTAAATGTATTTGATACCCCTTTGGTGGATTCACAGTGTAAACTAATAGACATTCATGGAGGCTGGAATACAGGTGAACTACTGACATTGAACTTGAGGAATCTGGAAGGTTAGTTCCTAGAAGGCAAAGTCTGAGTGTCTACAGAGCAAGCAGCAGAGTGGGTAGATGCCCTCATGCCAGGCTCTAAGAAAATACTGTGTCCCCCCTCAGGGGCTCTGTACATTTGCCCCTCTACTTCATCATCTGCACAATTTGGACAACAGTCCAGACCTCATATGGGTTTTTTCTATAATTAGTCAATGAGTAGTTATTGAGTACCTACTGTGTACCAGGTGCTTTCACTGGCACTGGGGTACTGAGTCCACATTGTCCTGGAGCTGACATTCTCATAGGAGACAGAGACAATAAGCAAATGGATCAAACGATGATTACGAATGGTGATAACCTTATGGCTTTAAAAATGAAACAAAATCATGGGAAGAGAAGTGAATGGGGACTTTAGTTAGATTCTAGATAGGTCTCCAGATAGGTTTTCTCCCTGAAAAGTTGGCACTTGAACTCAGCCATTGATGAGAAGAAAGAACTAACCACACAAAGATCGAAGGGAGGGAAGACAACATAGAAGAGATAGCCAAGTCCCATTTGTGAAATGAAAAAGGCCACAGCCCTGACGCAAAGAAGGTGGGTAAGAGAGAGATGATACGAGGTGATGGTGGGAAGGTAGGCAAGGCCAAGATCATGTGGGACCTTGAAGGCCATGTGAGGAATCTGAACTTTGGTCCAATGCAATGAGAAATCACTGGCATGCTTTAACCAGGGGGTAAAATGATCTGATGAATGACAATGGAGAGGCTGCCTCCCAGTTCTCTTTGTCAGTAGTGATTTTCAACCTGTAGCTCATATGGCATAGGTACCCAAAAGAAAGTGGATCATGACCCAATATGGCTTCCAAAATATCGGAAGTTTGTGAGTGGGGTGTGCCATTGTGTGCAGAGACCCTGATAGAAACCTGCCTCCAAGGTGATGCCTTGGATGCTCCTCAGCCTTACTAACCAGGACATGTTCAGCTTCTGCCAATAAAAGCTCTCAAATGCAGTTCTCTGGATGGTCCAGAACCGATATGACACCACAATGATGTCAGGGACACAAACTTTCTCTCTTTTCCTATTGTCCTGCCAACCTCAACGTGCAGCTGCCTTCTCAATGACGACAATAGCTGCCAGCTGCCATCCTGGTTTCTGTCACCACGGCTACATTTCAGCCAGAGAAAGGGGGGGAAGGGGAAAGGAAAGAGAACACTCTTTCCCTTTAGTGTCACCACATGGAAGTCATATACCTCATTTCCGCTCATTTTCCATTGGCCAGAACCTACTGGTGTGGCCAAGCCTAGCTTCAAGGGAAGCTGAGAAAGGTAGTTTTCAGCTGAGCAACGTTGTACCAAGATAAAACTTTTCTTATTATAAAAGGAAATAAGAGGGACCCAGTGTAAAAGCAGCTGGAATTGCCTTCAGCCCTTGGAGAACCAGCTTTGTTAAAAGAAGTTCTGTGCCCAGAGGACTCATTAATAAAATAGACAATAATCATAAATAATGAATACAAATAACTTAAGTAATCGAGACATCCCCATATATTGATAATTCTCCCCTACACAATCCTCACTCTGTGCCGCATGCAAACAGCAGGGGTTTCTTTTTAATTAAAAAAAATACTGAACAAACATGTTACTGTTCATCTGCCTCTCTTGGGGCCTGCTCTTTGAGCTGTTTTCCTAGAAATGGAGATAGATTTGTACTGTTTTATTTCTATTTCGTTATCTGGTGCCCTTTCCTTTGTGATTAGTGGCATACAATTTCAAGTCAGCTTGTTTGGGTGCAGAGTGTCCTTTTGCATATTAAACAAAATAATTTAAAATCATTCATTATTAATTTGTAACTTTAAAAATCACTGTTATAACTGTGTTAACAAACATTTACCCCATGGCCCCGTTTGGTGTGTCATCTTAGTATTATTACCAAGATCATCTTCCTAATCCATTCAAAAAGTTTTGAGTACTTAGCATATGTGGGTAGTGTACTGACAGTTGAAAGTTATTCTCTGGTTGTATTTGAATAGATAAAACAAGGTTGTGATTATAAGGTATCAAGAGAATCAGGGTTTTAGCAATTAATCTGTAGGTTCAATTAACATAGGTGAATATTAGAGGAATTCAGTTGTATGACAGCAAGAGAATTGGAGTTGAAGTCAAGAGATCAACATGCTGGCTGTGCCAATGACTTCCCATGTGATCTTAAATTATTTTCCTTTCCTAGAACTCCGGTCCCTCATCTTTGAAATGAGAGACGGGCCCTACTCTGCTTTGGCCAATGCCTGGCATAGTGTTGCCCATCCCACACCTCTTGCCCATGCAGACATCACTAATCAATCACTGTGTTTCTCTCCAGCCTCACATTTCTCTCAACACACTCCTCCTTCTACCATAGTTGGACCAAAAGGTGAAAACTTTTTGTCATCCCTGAGTTACACAGCTTCTTAGACCTCTTCCAGCATTAACATATTAGAATCTGATAAAGTAAAAGGCAAAGCAAAACAAAAAAAATATGTTGAATTAATACATTAACCTGACAATTTGCAATGTGCAATGTTTGTCCTTGAATATGAAACAGTGAAGCTTTCTGGCCTTTGCTAATGAAAAAAGACGGATCATATATTTTGGAAAGAATGATGTACCATCTCCTTCACCTTAAAGCCAGAAGAGGTTAAGAATATAAATGCAAATTACAGGCACGTGTACTTTAGGGACCTTCCTACTTCAGATAGCTGACTTCAGCTTCTGGGGAGATATAGAAGATAACTTCAAATCTGTATTTCCCAGGAGTTAACTTTGAAAGTTTTGAAGAGCCTTCAAAACGGAAATTGCCACCTTCCATAATAAAATAAAACTTGGGTTTTTCAAGTTAGCATTGAAGGAAGCATCTCCATGTGAGGATGGAGAGTGAAATTGGCAGCTGCGACTCTGAGGCCTGAGAACCACCTTTCCCTGTGGCTGCCCCCGGGTGCTAGTGTAACCCCCACTCTGGCCCATGGTGAGGCGAAAGGGGTGCCACTGATCACTACTGCTGTCCACCCACTGGGAGCACAAACCCTTCCCTTAATCCCTCATAACATTAAGATGAGGTGGGAGGAACAAACACAGAGAACCATGGAATAAGTTTGCATGGCTTGTTCAGTTTGGCAAGTTCTCACTTTGGGCAGCTCCTCTGACCTGCTTCCAGGTACCAGGGACCATCCTGGGTGTTTCTCCCCCAGTAGCACCATCAAGTACCTTGTCAGAGCTCTCCAAAATAGTCCATACCGACCAGATCAAGGCCAAAGATAGACTCGAGTTCCTGCTCCCGTGGATTCCTCTTAGATTCCTTTTTTTCTGTCCTAGGATCTCCCTGGATGAGTGACAGTGAGAATGCCCATCTCTTCCAAGAGGCCTACACACACCCACAGAGTCTATACCACTTGAAAACCCGTGTATTTAAGACTGATGGAGACCCTTTAAGTAAGAGGAATACGGTATGTTGGACGCTGCTTTTACAGAAGCTGTAGTTAGGACAGTGCTTCTCAAAGGTTAATGCATGAGAATCACCTGACTATGAAGTTAACATGCAGATTCTGATTTAGCAGATTCGGGGTCGGGCCTGCAATTCTGCACTTTTAATGAAGAGGCTCAGGATATGCTACCGCAAAATACACCACTTTGGCATGTGAATTATTTTGAACTGGAGGCATTTGAGTTCCTGAAATCATTTATCTTCCTAAAAGCAGAGCCTCTCACAAAAGAACTCAGTTATCATAAATCCCCTCCCTAGAAGCAATTCTAACCTTCTTTGAGAGGAAAAGTCATCATCACACCCAAACTGACACTATCACAAGTCTATCATATCTCCTGTCTCTTCTCCTAAGGGTCCACTTATCTTTCCACCCTCTTCCCTTTTCCCTATTAAATTAGGTATTTAGGCCCCAAATTCTCCCCACCCCTTTGAATTACTCAACACTGAGTTCTCTCACATGGACGTGCTGCGCATATTAACAAATTTGTATGCTTTTCTCTAGATTGTAAGTTTAATTTGCAGACCCCCAGAGACAAAACCTAAGAGGGAGGGGAAAAATTTTTCATGCCTTTTACTAATAAGCTCCTAAGTGATGCCAATGATTCTTATCCTAGAACTACACTTTGAGTAGTCATGGCTTAGGACATGTGCTCTGATGTGGATAAGGGGAAAGCTACAGTGCAGGGCTATCCAAAGAACATGGAATCAGATGTACTTAACACATATCTGAGGCTGTCCAAACTACTTCACTCTCCTACATTTGGGACTCAGAAAGACCCAGAGCTAGGACCAAAGAAAGAAGAGCACAGAGGATGCATGGAGCAGTAAAGTCCAAGACCAGCCCCCAAGTACAAAGATCTAGGAGTCCAGAACTAAGGGACCAATCACCAGAGGCACTCTCAAAAAGGAATTTGATACCCCAGTGCATTACTGCAGAGGGTGACAGGCTGCTGAAGGGTTTTAGAAGCATATCAGATGCTGAAGTAAGGAAGAGCCTGGAGAGGAAAAGGTTTGTGTCTAGCATCACCAGATTGAACAAATAAAAATATGGGACGCCCGGTTAAATTTAAATTTCAGATGCAAATATATTTTAGTATAAATATGTCCCACATAATGTTTGGACATACTTATACGAAAAAGTTATTCATCTTTTAATCTGAAATGCAAATAAACTGGGTACCCTATATTTTATCTGGCAACCCTACTTAAGTGGGGTGTGGGATAGCTTCAACTTCTTGAGGATTGGCACGAGGCAGTCTTCCATTGCATATGAGAATCAGCTGGGAAGCTTTAAAAACAATGCTGTTGGGGCTTCCCTGGTGGCGCAGTGGTTGAGAGTCCGCCTGTCAATGCAGGGGACGCAGGTTCGTGCCCCGGTCCGGGAAGATCCCACGTGCCGCGGAGCGGCTGGGCCCGTGAGCCATGGCCGCTGAGCCTGCGCGTCCGGAGCCTGTGCTCCGCAACGGGAAAGGCCACAACAGTGAGAGGCCCGCGTACCGGAAAAACAAACAAACAAACAAAAACAATGCTGTTGCCGGGGTCCCACCTCCAGAGAGTCTGATATAATTGTTCTGGGGTTCAGTCTGTGCTGAACCCCAGAATTGTTCTGGGGTTCAGTCATGTCTAGACACTCCACAGGTGATTTGAAGGTACAACCAAGGTTGATAACCACCGGATTAGACTGACATAATCCAGAGTCAGGTGGTGGAGCTAGAGCCATTGAGGGGCCATTAGAGACAGAAGAGTTCTAGCTCTTCCTGTGAACTTTCAAACAAGAAAGGTCTAGTGGCCTCCATAAGTAATGAGCCTCCTGTCATGTGCAGTGTGCAAGCAGTGGCTTGATGTTCTAAAGGCAATTTGTTTTCAGAGGGAACTCAAGGATCAGAGGGAGTATAGATTTGATTGCTGGGAGGGTGGGGTAGGATTGGAGGAGGTAGTGGGTGAAATGATTGTTACAGCCTCTCCAATTTTGAAATTTCAGGATTGCTTTATTTGTTAGATTAAAAAAAATAAATGTGTCACACGATGATCCACAAAGACATGCAAAAAAAGAAAATTAGTGCATGCAAAAAAATGGTGACATCTGAGTAAAGTCTGTAGTCTAGTTAATCGTATTATGCCAATAAGTTCCTGGTTTTCATAATGCATTGTAGATGTCACCATGAGGGGAAGCTGGGTCCTGGGCCCAGCGGACCTCTCTGTACTATTTTTGCAACTTCTTGGGAGTCTGTGATTATTTCAAAATAAAAAGTTGAAAATAAATGAATTAATTAGGTCGCACTGAACAACTCTTCTTCCATGAAGCCTGAACCATGCAAGGCAGCAAGATGAGTCTAACAGGATATGAAGGCTCCCCACTGGAGAGGTGTGAAACCTGCCTCTGTCCCTCTCACACCCCCCTGAGCGGGGATATCCTCCTCTTTTGGATTCTCTGGGCATCAAGGCAGATGGGGGAACCAGAGCCCTTCCAGAGTGTATGTTTACAAATAGAAACAGGGCCAGTGGGGTCACACTGAAAAGAAAGCCACCCAAGCTTTTCCAGTGTTCATCGAAGGCGGGGAGCAGTACCATTTTCCCCCTGGTCAAAATGAATTCATCATATTCCAGCTTTCATTAGCAATACAAAGAACGAATAAAAAAAATGAAATCCCAAACTGAGTCAAGATGAGGTAACAGCAGGGGCCTGCAGTGACTCTGTGCGTGGGTGTTGAGTTGTGTGTGTATTTTTAGATAACAACTTATATTCTGCACGTGGTAATTAGGGCCCCAGGGGGGTTGTGGATTTTTTTCAAGGTTGGCAAGGGTCAGGAGGGGCAGCTAAAATTCCCACACATCTGGGGCAAACAGATACTCCAATTTCCTGTCAGCACCGCTGGTTTCTTGTGGAATTACTGGCTAAGTAAATGATTGTTATAGGACTATGAAGATTCGGTCAATCGAATTAACCCCTTTCGTCCATCGCCTCCCTCCCCCCACCCAAACGGTTCACTTCATTTGCCTAAACTCGGTGGCTTTTGAAAATGTCTTCAAGCTTGAAGGCACCAGCCTTCCTCACATTGGCCGGGTGTAACCTGAGCGGGAACCGAGGCCCCCAATTGTTTTGCTAATCAAGATTATTGCCCCATTGAGATGTGGCCGCGCAGCCTGGCTGACAAAATTTGTCAGTTTCCCATGAAATAGTTCTGTCAGTTTAGCCCCGTTGCTGGCAACTATTAACATATAAATGAAGTTTCTCCCTCGTCCACACTCCCCCTTTCTCCCTACGCCTCAGCCACTCACCCTAATGGATGCACGGAAAATATAAACACACACATTCCCACTCCCAGCTCCCGACTCCTCGTGTGCTTAAATCAAACCAGCTTCTTTTTCTCCCGTGCCTGGAAATCCTGTGGGCCATGAGGGCTCCAAAAGAAAGGGGGCTGGGAGAAGCTGAGTTGCACGAAACTACTTTTAAGGCACGAAACTGCCAGGCCCTAGTCCCCCGCTGACAGCAACAGACAACTGGCTGGGCCGGTGATGGTACCCATGGCCCTCTGAATGCCAGGGCAGACCTCCAAGGCAGCCCTCAGGGACAGAGTGGCAAAGTGGAACACAGGCTTTGAAAGAGTGATCTTGCTCAGGGGTCAGACACCCAAGATCTCTCGTGATCGCTTCGCTGCCTGACAGCAGGACCAGGGCTGGGTGGCAACTCAGAGGTCCCGCACCCCCATGCCTTGCTGGCCCTTCTCACACTGGATTCTGGGACGAGGGTGAGGCTGGGCTGAGGCCTGGGTTGAGCTTGACTTTTACTTCTTCACCTCAAAATCAGGTCTGGCTTCCCCACGGTGTGGCTTGGGTTCTTTTTTTTTTTTTTTTTTTTTTTTGCGGTACGCGGG
>NC_041230.1:23701723-23801237 GCF_002837175.3 Physeter macrocephalus | reverse complement strand
CGCGTCCCCTGCATCGGCAGGCGGACTCTCAACCACTGCGCCACCAGGGAAGCCCTGTGGCTTGGGTTCTTAGCTGAGCTAAAAGAAGAAAGGAAATAAAGTCCTGGTCTTCCTATTTCTTCTGGGATGGAGTTAGAACCATAGGGAAGAAGACCAAAGCATATATTATTCATATATATATATAGTATATATAATAATATATATGTGTGTATCATCTCAAACACTGGTAAAAATTGAATTCACAATGCCGAAATGAACGAATTATTTATGTACATATGTGTATATGTGTATGTATGCATATGCATACATACACATGTATATAATATCTCAAGCATTCTGGTAAAAATAAATTGTATATATACATGTAAATTCAAAACCGTATATAGCTATATATTATGTATGTATATATATGCATGTACATATGTATAATACACACATACACACACACATAAATCTTCAAGTCAACAATATTAGCCATCTGGTGCTAAATTTGTTTAGTTCTGGAAAGAAAGTTCTGCCAGGAGCCTTGTGTGGTTAGAGGAGACCCCAAGATCCTGATAATCCGTTGCATAGACTTTACAAGGTGGAGATCTACACAGAGGGACCCTTCAATCATGATTTGTTCCCGCTATCTGGGAAACAAGCAGATTATGCTTTTGTGGCTGGCGGGGACAATGCTGTGAATGAGCCTCCCTTCCCCCACCTCCAAATTGCATCAGTTTCCCAATCTTCCTGCCAGCTGGGAAAAGGCACTGGTGAGTAAATGGTCCCCAAGGAAGCCCACCGGGAAGAACCCTGAGGCTGGTAGAGCTGAACTAGTCTTTGCCTTTGACCAGGACTGGAGAATGCTTTCCCCACAAGCAAAACTGCAGAGATGCAGTGAATCTGTGGGGCTTCCCAGTCAGGAAGGCCTGGGTTGAAATGTTTTCTTTAAGCCCGGGCATTTAGCTAATAGTCAAACACTGAGACTTGTTTTTGGAATGGGAAATCATTTGTAGTTTATTTGATGTGACTTTGAAATTTTCTCCTGAGAAAGTAGGAAAGTAATCCAAAGGGGTTTTCACCGTTAAATCTGTAAAAATTAGTCTTTCAATAAATATAGTTTAACCATTAAAGGTTCAACATCAGGCTGTCCAGATTCCCAGTGTTACTGGACTCACTAGCTGTGTGACTTTTGGTGAGTTATTTAACCTCTCTGTTACTTAATCTCTCTGTTATTTAACCTCCTCTTCAAAATAAAGCAACCTATTCATTCTTAGGTCATGAAGAATATACAAGATTATGTTTACAAAGTGCTTGGATAGTGTCTGGCATATAGTAAGTGCTATGTGTTTGTTAAATAAGGCAATGTCTAGAAAGAATTCAATAACACTCCTCGTATACATTGATTTATTGTATGACCACTTTCTCCTTATAAACAACAAGAACACTTAAATTTCTTGGTAATGACCTAAGGTTTTCTTTCAAAATATACTTATTTAAGTAAAATATAGAGTCAATTTAATGAAAGATACTAAATAAATCATAGTACCGGGAAAAGGCAGAGGTGATAAAAACATAAAGATGGTAGAGAAATGACTAAAGTTTAAAAAAACACTATTATAAGTGATTAGACTTGGGGCAAATTCTCAGATGTTTATCTCAAAGACAACCAAAACGTGCAAGGGCATTCTTTAGCTCTCTGTTAGCTTTGTCCCCATAACTTTGAATTTTTACATGAAACTTGGGATTAGGCTTTGTTATGGACTGAATTGTGTCCCCCAAATTCATATGTTGTAGCCCTAACCCCAAAAGGACCTTCGGAGACAGGTCCTTTAAGAAGGTGATTATGGTTACACGAGGTCATAAAGGGTGGGACCCTAATTCAGTAAGACTGGTGCCCTTACAAGAAGAGGAAGGAACATGTAGGAAAGGCCAAGTGAGGATACAGGGAGAAGGCAATTACCTGCAAGCCAAAAAAAAAAAGCCTCAAGAAAAACCAAGCCTCCGGACACCTCAATTTTGGACTCCCAGTCTCCAAATCCATGAGAAAATACATTTTTGTCATTTAAGCCACTCAGTCTGTTTTTTTTATGACAGCCTGAGCAGGCTAATACAGGCTTATATGGGTGAAGGGAAGAGCTTTTTTTCAGAAAGTTCTTTTTTCCTATATTTAATCTGAATTCAAAAAAACACAAAAAACAAAAAAACACAGCGAGAAATAAGTGTGTATCAGAGATAACCACACAATTTCCAGCCCTTCTCGACTATAACGACACAACTAAAAATGGCTAAGATGTACTGAGTACTAAACTGAATTGTTCACTGTCAGGGCTACATATACCATGTGAGTAATATCACTTGATTCTCACTACAAATCCAGGAAGAAAATTCTAGACATGTGAAAACTACAGCTTGCAGAGTCTGACAATCTGCCAACATCCCTTACGAAGAAAGTTCAGAAATTGTAGGCTGAACTCGGGTCTTTCAATCCCCATGGCATTCTGCTGGCACAATTTTCTAAATTCAAGAGACTTTCTGAGGGCTGCTTACAAGGAGTCAGGGGAACAGCCGAACCTCCAAGGGAGGCTGCTCAAGCCCGCTGGAGGGCTGATGGGTTCTGGGAAGGGCCCCTCGGCCCCCCCAGAGGACCACACTTTCATGACCTGGGTCATTTTCTAAAACAGTTTCATTTTAAAAATGAACATGGGCTCTCCTGGAAGCAGCCAACATTGGCAGAGATTAAATAATTAGCATTTCAAAGTGTTCATCTCATTTTCCCCTTTGCCAGGGTGAGAACCAATGCAGGACAAAAATGAGCTCCTCTTTTTTCCTGCCTCAGCCTGGGAGGGATCTTCCCAGAAGAAACACCACCGGCCCATTGCTGCAGCTGGCTCCCCAGAGCCAGTCCCATCTGAAGGCTGGTCCCATCCTGGCCAGGCCAGCCCCCATGACAACCCAGTGAGGGATGGCTTATCAACACCATGACTCAGCCCTTCCCAACAGGCCCAGGGGGTCAACCCTGGGACATTGCTTACGGGAATTAATGAGGGCACGATGCTGGTAATTTTGGCATTTGCAGATTACATTTAAATTTTTAGAAATCCCTTATGGAGCTGAAGAATAGCACCAACACACCCATGTAACAAAGGAAGGAGATTTATCTGAGTTAATAGAGAGGCCCAGAGCTGTACCATTGGGCACAGCAGCCACTAGCTACGTGTGGCTATGAGCACTGACAAAGGGGCAGGGGTACATGGGCATTTTGTGATGTGCTATCACAAGTGTAAAATAATCACCGGATTTCAAAGACTGAGTGTAAAGAAAGGTCAAATGTCTTATCATCTTGTCACTATTTTTTTAATATTGATTACATATTGAAATGATAATATTTGGGATATATTAGCTTAAATAAAGCATATGATTAAAATTAATTCCACCTGTTTATTTCTTTGTGCATTTGTGAATGTGGCTACTCTAAAGGGCTTCCCTGTCTCTCTAAATCTGTCTCTCTAATTCATCACCTTCTTTTACCCTCTCTCTGGCCCCTGTCACCATCTGAAATGCTCTGATTTAAATATTTGTTTGCTCCTAGGTTTCTGTTTCTCCTACCTGAACGTAAGGTCCCTGAAGACAGGGGCTATCTCTATCTAATCCATTGCTTTAGCTCTAGCACTCAGTGCCAGGCACCAGATAAGCGTTCAATATATATTTCTAGGTGGCATGAAGGAGGAAAGGGAGCACAGTAGGAGGAGCTCCTTGCTCTGAGCTCCTAGATTGCAGGAAATTTATCGTGATTACCTCTTTATCCCCAGGCAGACACATAGGAGGCGCCCAATAAATGTTTAATGCATGAACAACCATTGAAACTCATTTTTTGTAGTGTAGAAGTCTAAAATGAGCTAACTTTCTCAAACAAGGGACCATTCTGGCCTTGGCTACATAATGTTCTTTTCTCTCTGTCTGGTCCTCTTAATGGCTTCCTTTTCGTGACAAGAAAACATCCATATTTCACCAGTAAGATATGGCTTTGGCAGTCCAGCTGGATGGGAGAAGGGCACGATAATACAAATCACTGTGTATATAGTAATTTTAAAAATATTTATTTTTTTATTTGGTTGCACCGGGTCTTAGTTGCAGCAGGCGGGCTCCTTAGCTGCAGTTTGCCGGCTCCTTAGTTGTGGCATGTGAACTCTTAGTTGCAGCATGCATGTGGGATGTAGTTCCCTGACCAGGGATTGAACCCAGGCCCCCTGCATTGGTAGCGTGGAGTCTTAAGCACTGTGCCACAAGGGAAGTCCCTATAGTACTTTATATTTTGGTAGGTACTTTCATGTACTCTAGCATTTCATTTGACGCTCAAAATTACTTTGTAAAGTAAGAGCAGCAGACGATGGCATCCCATTTAACAAAAGAGGAAACAAGTTTGGAGAGGTTGCCCAAGCCTCTTGGCTTGCCTGTAGTAAGTAACTGGCAGAGCTAAAATTTGGGCCCAGAACTTTCAATTCTTCCTTCAGGGCTTTTTTTTTAAGGCCCTTCTTCCTAGAATCCAATAGACCACTTTCTGACAAACATCAGAAAACAAGGTCTCTTCCATTAACCATAACTCTGTCCAAAACCCTTCAATGACTCTCTGTTACAGATAAAATCCAGTATGGGAAGCTTTCTGCAATCTTTCCTTTCCAGCCTTATCTCCTGTTAGTGACCCCTTCCCCTACATACACCCATGTGCTCATATATATAAATCCTCACATCTCAACTTGCCCCGAGTGTGCCTTGTACTTTCCCACCAACTGTCATTTCCACTCCATTTACCCCACCTGGGCTGCCTTCCCCCAAATCCATTCACACTCTTTTCTTCCAGTTTCCAGCCTTGTTCATTAGCCCCTCCAGGCCACATCCCTGCTTTCCTTCTACCATTTTTCTTTTTTGCCAGTGTCTGGAAGCTTAAGCCTAGTGTTCCTTATTGAGCCATTAATAGTCCAAATGACCTGCCCAGGGCCTCGTTCACAGAGCCTTTACTCACGCATACTGGGCATGTGAGGTGTTACATGCAGGCAACACGACAACTCTTCACATCCTTAAGGAGGAGCTTCCAGTTTCCTACAAGATCCCAGCCCGTGTCATGGTAAGTAATAATTCAGGATGGGTATTTCACTCAAGTGTGTCCAATCAAAAGAGTCTCTTTAATGGCTGCCTCAGGAGATGTAACAGTGAGAAGCTGAAGACAGCGAGAAAGAAGTCGCATAAAGGTAGAGGCATGTACGAGGGACGGAAATTTATGGTTGGTTTCAAATCTCTGCCAAGCTGCCCTTCCATAGACACAGGCTCAGCTATCATAGTGTACAAGTCAGAGAGCTCTGACCAGCCAGTGGATTGCTTCCCCTTGAAATAAGTGTTCTCCCTGATCTAATCAGCTGTGGTGGGATCACATGGTACAGACCTTGGAACATGTCTGCTTTCTACAGCTGATATGTGCAATGGATCTTGACTTTAAAGGCTAAATTTGTTCTTAAGAGGATGTACTTTGAAATTAACAACTGAAACCCTCATGGTAGGCAAGGTGAGCTGATTGCCTCTACCACTAGCATGGCTGAGAGCTGTTCAGAGCTCACAAGCAAGCCATGTAGAAACCCACAGGATCACAGAGCAGGGTCTGTGTCCCTGCTCCCAGTGAATAAGCCAGGTCTGTGAGTTGGAATGTTGCACAAAAACCCCAAGCATCAAGTGGGGAGTCAGATTAGATGATGGTCAATACACCTCCCAATCTTAAAATACACTAGGATACTTAGATTCTCCAAGGTTTTCTAATAGACTGTCCTCATTTCAGCATATCTCCTGCACTGTGACTCTGCCGGAAAATGCATCCCAGCTGGTATCCCTCCAGCTTGGGTGCGTTCCTTTGCCAAATGTTGCCAATACGCTTACTTCTAGTACAGGGAAGAGATTTTATTTCTGACAGGCCTAGTCTCTGAATTAGCCATCTTTGTGAGTCGTCAAGAATAGATTCCAGAGGAAGTGGACCAAACCAAGGGTGTGATGTGTGTGTGTGTGTGTGTGTGTGTGTGTGTGTGTGAGAATGACACTCAGAATAGAGCAGCAACAGATAAAACCAAAACAAAGAGGTGCTTGGCTTAAAATAGATAAGAAAGCATCAGAACTTCATCTCATAGCTTCTTCCCTGTTTATTGGGAATGTCTGAAGAACTCCCTGCAGGCACAGTATTTCACGTGGGCAAAATATATGGGCATAACACAGGGATGTAGTCCCTGACCTCAAAGAACTCTTTTAGTTTGGTAGCAAATTGCTTGTTGGTGGTTCCTCATCTCAACCCACCCAAAAGTGGACTCATTACCGTCCCCCCCATATATACACACCCTTTCCATTTGCTTCTCTCCCATCTCCAGATGGCACACCAACCACTCAGTTACACGGGCAAAAACATTTGGGGCCAACCTTGATGCTTTCTGTGGATTCTGCCTTCTAAATATTTCTCAAATCTGTCTCCTCTCTATTCTGGTGTAATCTTCCATTCTCTCTTGCATAATCCACTCTTTTAAGTTATCTCTTTGCAGGCACTTTTGAATCTCATCCACCCATCCACGTTCTAAACTACTGCCAGAATGATCTTTTCCCTCCAGCTGTATTGAGGTATAAATAACATATAATAAACTATACTTGTTTATACTTAAAGTTTGGTAAGTTGTGAGATGAGTTTACATCCATGAAACCATGGATCAATATAATCATCAAAATGTCTTTTGACCTCTTGTAGTCACATCCTCCCATCCCCCTCCACTCCTCTGGGTCCCAAGCAGCCACATGTCATTCTGTCACTATGGATAAGTTTGCATTTCCTAGAGTTGTATATAAGTGAGTATATAATATGTACTCTTTTTTGTCAGGCTTCTTTCACTCAGCATATCTGTTTTGAGATTCACCCAAGTTCTCACCTGTAGCAATAGTTTTATTTTTATTGTTGTTTTTAATGGCTGAGCAGTATTCCATTGAAAGGATACACAGTTGATTTACCAACACACCTATTGATGAACATGGTCGTTGTTTCCAGGTTTTTTACCTATTATAAATAAAGCTACTATGAAACTATGAAAAAGAGTTTGTGGGGATCTAATTCTCTTAGATAAATACCTAGAACTGGGATGGCTAAATCATATGGTGAGTGTACATTTAACTTTTTAAGAAACAGCAAACTGTTTTCCAAAGCGGTTGTACCATTTCACATAATCAGTAACAGCATGTGAAACTTTTAGTTGGTGAACTTTCTAACCAATGCTTGGAGTCATTGATTTTTTTTAATTTTAGCCATTCTAGTGGGTGTAATATCATACCTGCTGCATAGCAGTACCATATTGTGGTTATAATTTTCATTCCCTAATAACTAATGATGTTAACAATCATTTTGTGTGTTAGTTGCCATCAGTATATCTTTTCTTCGGTTAAGCGTCTGCTCAAACCTTTTATTAGTTTGTTTATTTTCTTTTTACTGAGTTTTGAGAGTTATTTAAAATTCTAGATGCGAGACTTATACCTCTTCAATTTTCCAGAAGAGTTTGTGTAGAACTAGTATTATTTCTTCCTTAAATGTTTGGTAGAATTCCGCAGTGAAAGCACCTAGCCTGGAGTTGTCTTTATGGGAAGAATTTTAACTAAAAATTTATTGAACAGATATAGGACTATTCAGCTTATCTATTTCTCAATGAATAAGTTTTAATAGTCTGTATTTTCAGGAAATTTGTCCATTTCATCTAAGTTGTCAAATTTATTAGAATCAAGGTGTTGATAATATTTCCTTATTATCATCTTAACATCTATAGAATCAGTAGTGATGCCAATGCTCTTGTTTCTGATATTGGTAATTTCTGCCTTCTCTCTTTTTGTCTGGTTAGTTAGGCTAAATATTTGTCAGTTGTACTGCTCTTGCCAAATATCTAGTTTTGTTTCCACTTATTTTCTGTATTGATTTGGTTTTCTTTTTCATTTACTTATTTTCTGATCTTTATTTGTTGCCTTTATTTTTCTTACTTTGAATTTAATCTGCTCTTCTTTTCCTGGTTTCTAATGGTAGAAACCTAGTTCTTCCCAACTATAAACTACCTTCCACTGTCCTTTTGCCTTACCAAAGTTATCAAAAAAAAGCCTCTTATTTCCATCTCACCAGTCTTGGAAGAGTCAATTAAGTCAACACAGCTTCGTGAATATACATATAAACTTGGGAAAAGTCAGGAATGCCTTGCATATTACAAATTTTTATTTGTGAGACTGCGGTCCATCAGTTCCTCATGCCCTGAACCCATCACGCTCCAAATGTACTTCTCCACCCAGCAAGGAGCACTACAGGAGACAGTGCCTCTCCCTACTGCCCCCAGCCCATCTTGATATTGTTTGGCAGCCTCTTTCCTCTCTAGGTGAGCAGATACACCTCTGGTCCCACATCGTAGCCCATTCTCAACCTGTTAAATAGTGATGGATTACTGACATCCCCTTGGCACTCTGCTCAGAGCTGTCAGGAAAGGAAGGGAGAAAGCCTCCACCCTCTGGGACATCTCAGCCCTGGTCAGACAGGAGGGACATGAATACGGAGGTACCTACACTGCCCACATGTGTGAGAGGGTGAAGCTACTACAAATGGAAGGAGGCTGGTAAGGTAGGTTCTTGGGGGATGATGTCGTATGGGTATATTTCTCAGAGAAGATTACCTTAATTTGCCTTTAAAGATGTCTGGTTTTTGAAAGAAATGTCCTCTGTCTTTTCTTCCACTGTTCCATATCCTATTTTCAAGATCCAAGGATCCATCTCAGGGCTCACTTCCTCCAGAATAAAATAGAATGATTAAAAACATACTCTCCAAGGGACTTCCCTGGTGGTCCAGTGGTTAAGACTCTGCACTTCCAACGCAGGGGGCACGGCTTCGAACCCTGGTTGGGGAACTAAGATCCCACATGCCACGCGTCGCGGCCAACACACTCTTCGGTGTCTGAGATTTGGGTTCAAATCTCAACTCCACTGTGACCAGCTGTGTGACTCTGGGCAAGTTCTGTAAACCCTCTGTGTCTCCGTTTCCTTCTCTCCGAAAAAGGAATAGTGTGTACCACATAGGTTCCCTGTCCTTTTGGACCATGTTATTGAATTATGGACAGCGAATGTAAGCTACTTCTAGACCTGGTACGTAAAAGCCTCTCACCCAATCCTTTGCAGTCTCCTCCTCTGTTCACTGGTTCGATGGAGAACATCCTAAAACCCTAGAGGAGGAAGGGGTCACAGATGCCATGAGCTTTGGTCCCCGAATGACTGCGTGGGGCAGAGAGTCCCTCCAACTTCCACCTCACATTGGATTTTACTTGAGCAAGAAATATATTTCCATTATGTTAAGCCTCCGAGATGTTGTTTTTTTTCTCTGTTATGGCAAATAGTACTGCCTTAACTTATATAAGAGCTGATGGGAAGGGGGCAGAGAATGTTTGCTGGGGAGGTAACCAGCGCCTACCACCATGACCTCCAGATAGCTCTGAGGCTAATAGCTCTGTAGTCATGTGGCACTGCTAACCAGATTCCTGGCTGTGTCATCGCAGCTTTTTATGCATTACAAAATACAGAACAATTCATCTCAGAGCCTGTGTGGTTTATGTAATGTGCCTAACACAGCACTCTGCCCAGGTGACTTATAGCATCGGCATGCAAAGAAGCCAGGACTTGGGATTGATTTTTCCAGTGCTTGGATGTCATATTCTTATCAATATGATTTTCAGCTATGTGCTAAGCAACCCACAGTATAATAAGTGGCTACAAAAATGTCAGTGGTGGCCCACAGTTCAGACGTGATAGGTGATACAGCCTGTTGCTCAAGACCCATCAGGTCAGCAGCCCCTCTTTTCAGAGCAAACCCAGAGAAGTCTTCTCCATTTCCACAGTCTCAAAGAACTGGGTTTGAAATACTCGGGGGGGGAGACGAGGGTGGAAGGAAGGGTTTCCTTAAAAGTTCATAAGAATGAAGTTTAAAAATGCATACAAATTAGGTGTAGCTTGAGTTAGGATGTCTACCTAAATAGGTGGGGGGAGCGTAGTTTAGAGGTAGAGGTAGCCCCTGAGAGGTGGCAGTGACACAAGTCTGTTGATGTGGCTGCAGGGGACAGGATAGCAGAAGAGAAAAACTGGATTTTATAATAGAAGCTTCTAAATCTACACTTAACTGACTTATCAGGTTGGTTCATCCCTTCCAAAAAAGGCCAGCTGACATGCCCACAGGATGCCAAATATACATAGACTCATTCCTGATATTCCTGGCACTTTGCTGCCCACCAGTTGAGCTTTATGTTTATCACGAATTATGGTGTGAGCTTCCCAGGCTGTTAATGTCAGTTGCATTTGTTATAATGATGCCATTTATACCCAAACTGATGCAATGAATATATAAAAATAAAATAAAAATGTGTAGACTAAACTCCTGGTGGGTGAGAAGTGTGGGAGAAGGGGAGGTGGTCTTTGGCCAGAGGGCAGTATCAACACACAACACGATGCTGCAGGGTAAAAATCTTGGGAAATTTTTAATAATTTGGAGAGAAATATCTAGGGTTAGGTGTTTCAAGGAGATGTAGCAAAAGTGTTGATTGAGGATAGACGCATAAAGCCAATACGTACGAATCGGTCCTACCTGTGGGGATTGTAATTCCCTTTCTGCTTTAGATAGCCCAGCTCATAGCAAGTACAGTAATGACAGGGGTAATGGTGAAGAAGAGGATGGGGAGGTATCACCTTTCCATGGAAGCCTTTCCTAATTACACCCTGTGGTTAAGTTTTGTCTCTTCTAGGACAAGTTGCATATCTTTACAGAACGAACTTGACATTGTCCATTTTCTGTTTATATGGAATATGGAAGGCTGGAACAGTGCCTTACCTAGCCCCGTTTTCCCAATACTTTTCACTCTCCCTGGCACACGCTGTTCAACCATAATTTGCTGAATTGAATGCAAAGGGAATGAATTCTTAAATATGTCAAAAGAGGAGGTCACTCTTTATCAGTCTTTGTCAGCTCTTCATCAATGTTCTCTTTTGATAACATTAATATCCTGCACATCACCCCTTTTACCTCTCAAGATCCTGCTGTGTCCCTCCACCAGAAATGCCCTGCTTGGTAGAGAAAATGTAGACATTTCTCCACCAGCCAAGAGGATTTTCAGTGTTTCTTTGTGTGTCTTGTTCTAGGAAAGCCAAAACGCTCTCCCGCCCCTGCTATACAATTACAACAACAGATATTCTTTCAAACACCCGCTCCCCCAGATTCGGACCTGCACCCATCTCCCAGGGGGTGGTATCTTCCCGGCTCCCTGATTCGAGAGCTTCTTGCTTCGGTTCATCCCTGAACCCTTTTACAACTCAAAATTCCGTGAGCCATTTTGTTGCCAACATTTGGTCAGGAGACAAGAGGGATTTAGAAAATATATAGGGCAGCTTTGTTCGTAAGCTGGCATTGGTGCCACTGTGTATCTGGAGAGGTTTCGTGGTCAGATTTTGATTATTTGCTAGTTTTGGCAACTGTTGAGATGTTAGAGCTCATATTGTTTCTACCATTTTTTACACTTTCTTGTTTAGCTCTTTGCTGGCAGAACGTTTTAGATGCACATCAAGATCAGACGTGACTTAAAACAGAAATGGCAGTTGTGTCTCCTTTTGGCTTCAGGCTCACCTGGCAGGACCTGACTCCAAGTTGTTGGACAACGTTCAACCTCCACTATGTGTTAGTGGATCGTAGTGGACTGTGCATGGTCAGCGTGATCTCATAAGCAGGACAAAAGCCTTTGTTCCATCTAAAGAAGAGAGAGAATTAAAAATCCCTACAAGTAGGACCAAGGAATGCATATTGGCTTAAGAAATTTATTCTCAGCGGGGGGAGGGATAAATCAGGAGCTTGGTATTAACATATTCACATTACTCTACATAAAATAGGTAACCAGCAAGGACCTACTATACAGCACAGGGAACACCACTCAATATTCTGTGATAACCTATATGAGAAAAGAATCTGAAAAAGAATGAATATATAACATGTATAACCGAATCACTTTGCTGTACACCTGAAACTAACATAATGTTGTAAATCAACTATACCGCAATAAAATTAAACACAAATCAATGTATTCTTCTTCAACACTTTTGATATACTTCTAGAAGATCTGATCCTACACATTTCTCTCCAGATTCTTACAAGCATCTGGAATTACAAAATTCCCAAGGTTTTTGTCATTCAGCATCCGGTTGTCTGTTGCTACAGTCCTCTGGCCAAAGACCATTTCCCCTCCCCCCATGCCCCCCACCCTCTCGGAGTTTAGTCTATGCATTTTTAAACTTTATCCTTAGGAAATTTAGAGGAAACCCTTCCTTCCATACTCCCTTCCTCCTCAAATACTTCAAACGCAGTTTTTTGAGACTGTGGAAATGGATGAAGGCTTCTCTGCATTTGGCCTAAAAAAGAGGTGTCACTGACCTGACACTGGCTCGAGTCACTTTAACTGGCCCCCAGTGATCGCTGTCCGCTGAAATTGTGGAATCTCCTCTCCTTGAGGGAGGGCTGAGGCTAGTGTTCACTTGTAAAGAAAAGTTTACAAATGCAGCAAAAGTGATAGGATGTCATGTTCAAGATTAGGTTACAAAAGGATTCTGGTTATCACTTCTCTCTCCTTCTCCCTCTGGCTCTGAAGGAGGCAAGGTGCCATGTCATGAATAGCTCTCTGGAGATCCCAAGTCCTGAGGTCAACCAACAGCCAGTGAGGACCCAGGGCCTGCCACCATGGGATCTTCCTCACGTCCACTTTTGAGATGACAGTAGCCCTGGCTGATTCCTCGATTTCCTCCTTGCCCTGAGTCAGAGGTACCCAGCTAAACTGTGCCAGATTCTCGACTGCCCTACCCCTGCACATTTGTAAGATTGTTATTTGAAGCCAGTACATTTTGGTAATTCGTTACGCGGCGATAGATCACTAATAACAGACTCCTAACAAATATGGCAAGGAAGAAACTGACAATAAGAACCTGTATGAATCTCACTCAAGCTTATATCCTTTGGGATCAATTAGACAATTGGGGATCCTAATAAAATTCTCCAATCCTTATCTTCAGAAGGGAAGAGTGAGGGTCCATGTGTCCTCTCTCCCTATGCTCCCTGTCCCTCTCAGTGGTGGTGGTCCACATGCTCCTCCCAGAAGAAGGTCTGTAAGTGACAGCACTACATAGGGATGGGGCTACCTCTGGGTTTTTCCTTTACACTTCTCATTTTATTGCTGGAAACATTTTCTTTTTCACATGGAAAGATTTCCAATTTTCCCCCCAACTGTGTGTTTAAAACCTCCCCAACTTTCTCCTCCAGAGATCATCATCCCTTTTCTTTTAGTAAATGTTTTCCTCCCTGAAGTGGTCCACTCCAGGGACAAGGAGATGTCAGGGCTCCTTGCAATTCTAGGGGGCTTTCCCCATCCAAACCTTCCCACAGGTGACCGTGTGACCATCTCGAGCAAAGGTCAAATGGCGAAAAGCTTCATTAACAATAACTGACAGTGCTTGGACCTGGGTTGAACTGAGTACTCATTTTAGATCTTGTCTGGAAGAAGAATTGGATAGGCAAATAATATAAATGAGTAGATTTTCTATTTTCAGGAAAATAATTCCGGAATTGATCATGCTTAACACAGCACTGGCTCTCATACTGGTACCCGGAACACACCCAGCACCCAGGACTCAGCTTGGCACAGATCAGGGATTGAACTGGTATTTTGTTGAATAAATGAATGACTAGAACTTATATGGATTTCCCCTTCTTCAAGGAATCAGAACATGAAAAACCTTTAACACTAAAATGCTACTGAAAGTATTGAAAACCTCTTTGGTTCTGAAATGGCATGAAAAGCCATAGATACTTTAAAGAAATGTTCAGAAGTAGCATTAAGGAAAAATTTCCAGTGATAGAATATTTACTATGTCAACATTATTGTAGTCGATGGTTATTAATGTTTATTTATTAGGCAAAAAAACCCCGCTGTTAAACATGTTGTTGAAAGGACAGAAATAACTTTTATTGAGCCCTACTATATGTGATTAGCCTGTTTATTTCCTTCCTACTACTAGAAATCGTTTTGTTTATTTAGTTGTTCATTTCTGTCCCCTCATCACATACACACCATACTGGACATAAACCCCAAAAGCGTGGCAATGGAATCAGTTCTATTTACCACTTTTCTACAGCCCTGGAGTACAGACCTGTCACATTGCAGGCCTGCAAACAAATACATACATATGTTTAAACTTATAAGTATTTGTTGAATGACTGAATTAATAGCTCATTGACTGCAAATTGATTAAAGCCTGTTTTCACTTAATGCAAAGAATTTAAAGACCAGGTCCTCAAGGCAAGAACTTTTAGAATACTCCTGCACCCCTAACCACTCCTCAACCCTTTTCTTTATTAAGAACAAAATACTTAATCTTCTGTGGGGTTCCCAGTTTTGTGGGACTTCCCTCCTCCCAACACAGGCAGGTTGCCTGGGAAGTAAGGCCCCAAATTCAGCCTAAGGCTAGACGGATGGTTTCAAGGGGACGGAGGGAAGGGGTAGATGCAGGGCCCATTCAGTGCCTCCGAGCGGGGCCCACAGCACGTGCTTTCGTAGAGACCCCATAGCTCCTGGATGTTACACTCTGTGCCAGTTAATAAATGAGATCTGACAAGACTTTAATCTGAAATGGCATTTCCCTCTAAGGCTCCTCTCAATCTTAACTGGAGCCACAGATAACAGGAGAAAAATGGGAGGAAATATTGTGAAACCGGGGGAGACTGCTTTTGTTAACAGCTCAGAGGGGAAAAAAATTTTTTTTGGCATTCATCTCCAATTACCTAAGACTTCAGATTTAAGCTCAATTTGCTGCAAGAATTGTATCCAAATCTGGGATAACTCCATTCCTTTTCTTCGAGTTCAGTTTTTCTCCTTCTGGTTTTTATTTTTAGCAGTGCTTCAATTATTTTAAGATGATAATAATCATCAGACTTTTTTTGGGTTCTGAATTTAGGGAGAACGAGGCCAACAGTTCTCTTTTTCAAAGTCTTCAAGAAACCAAACTTTCACAGTCCCACATTCTGCTCCCAAGACATTAACTCTAATTAAGCTAATCAAACCCATGCACAGTCGTAAGAATAAAAAGTACTAAAGAACAAGACAACGCTATGAGAAACAGATATTATACAATGAAAATAAAATGAATTCTCCAGACTTTTTAAACTACTGTTCCATGAAATACACTTATTTTTTTAGTGAGCTTTGATCTTTTTTTCATTTCATAGACCAAGATGTTGTCATTAGAGGAATGAATTACTTCCTTTAGCTTGACCTCATTCATATTCTATAGCAAAAGCCAATCCGATTACAAATGCAATTGAGCATAATCCAATTACGATTTTTATTCCAAAATATAACGTGATCCTCTGAACTTGAGAACCAAATGGGTTCCAAAGCTGGTGGGAAAGGCAGAAACTCCCATTTGCGTGAATCAGAAAAGACTACTTACAGGCAGATTTGGAGGAACCGCATTCTGAGAGTTAGAAAAAGGGAAAGACCAGCCCACAGCATCCTCACACCAAAAACCTCAGGCAGATGTCCTCCTGGACTAGGCAGATAAGTCCTGGCCTTGGACCATCCCCCAAATACCCTTCATTAATCTATTTGCTTTTACTTCCCACCCCTCTCAACTGCATTGTTTTATGTCTTCACTTTCATGGGAGCTTCCTGGCTTTTCCACCCACCTCTTCTTTTTGCTCCCCCACCTGTGGTCATGTCTTCTGAGCTTCTCTCAAGGCTAGTTTTAGACTGAACACCCTCCACCCACATAGATGCCCTTTGTCCCACTGGGAAAAGATTAACATTCATCTTGGCCAAGGGTTCCTACAGTTGATTCTTCCTGAGTCTCTCATTGGTTCATGAGAAAACAGATCATTTAATTTTCTTGGTTGACCATCTAGGAATGCTGTAGACGTAAAATAAAGTGTTTCGTAAAACAAAATCTATAAAGGGCCTTATGCAAGAATGACTGATACTGCAGTGTCTTATTCTGGAAGAACTCCAAGGAGAGGCAGTGATGAGGAATCTAAGTGGCTAGAACCCCCTGGAATTGTGCAGCGTACAACTCTATGCAGTGGCCCTGAGGTCAGACAAATGTGTTGTCCTTACAGACATATTCGGGAGAATAAAGCATAAGGACTGAAGGGGGAATAAGGACAGAAGAAAGCAAAAATAAGGGAAAAAAGTAGGAAAATGACAGAGAAAAGAGGCTGGTGATGTGGAATGAGGCCCATAAACGTGTGTGTGTGTGTGTGTGTGTGTGTGTGTGTGTGTGTGTGTATCCGTAGAAAAAGATCTAGGAGGATATGTACATGCTCTTAATAAGTGCTACATCTGGATTGTGGGATGGGGTATGATTTTGAGTTTTAATGGCAACTTTTATAGTTTTCAAAAATCAATAATAAAAGAAGACGCAAAGGATGTGAGAAGAGTGCACTAAATCCTGGTTAGGGAGGGGGTTGATAGAAGACACACAGCTGTAGACTTTAGCATCATACTTTGACACCCATCATCCGTTATCATCCACACTTATATATGCAAGAGACAAGGGTTAGTGACAAGGGGGAGAAACCAGGGGGAATCAATAAAGTCAAGCTCGGGGAATGCTGCACACTAATTCTCTCAAGTTACTCGCTCTTGCCTCTCCTGGCTTTGAGGATTCATGTTGAGGTGATGGCTGAAGCCAGGCAGTAAGTAACATCACCAAGGGAGTCAATACAGATGAAAGAGAAGACCACAGTGGTTAGACGCTCGTAAACACCCTCTTTGGAGCACACAGGGGAAGATAAAAGTTCCTATGAGAATGCAATTCATCCAAGAAGAAGGAAGAGCATTGTTAGAACTGTGCTGTGGATACCAAGGGACCGAACAAAGAGTTGGTCTTACTACAAAGGACGATTCGGGGTGCAAATGAGAGAAATGCAACTCAAATTGGCTTAACTCAAATTTGCTCCCATAACCAAAATGTCTAGGGATGTCTTAACTCCACTCCATCCAACACATCTTGCCTGTATGGCACCATTCAATCCTTTGGTGGTACTCACATCCCAGGTACTTTTAATACACACACACACACACACACACACACACACACACACACATACACACACACACATTTTATGTCATGAACTTGATAACACACACACACACACACACACACACACACACACATACACACACACACATTTTATGTCATGAACTCTTTTACTGCATATTACAGTTTCATGCTTATTACTGAGGCACTTGGAACAGGAAAGCTAGAGACCAATTTTACCAAATATTGTAATTTCTCACCTTTCAGAAGCAGTAGGTTGGTGGTGATGACTGTAGGAAAAATCTTACTGAGTGTAACTCATTCCTGAACAGTCACATAACATTGCCTTGTAAATATGAAGAACATAGTACTTTTTCAAAAGGCTTTCTGATCTATCATGTTGCTTTGCCCTTGGAGCAACCCTGAAAGACAGGCTGCGTGATCTCATGCCCATTTGAGAGATATCGTAACTGAGGTCCTCCCCAAGGTTGTAGCTAATCAGAGGCAGAACTGAAGCAAGAATCTAGGATTCTGAACTTAGATCTAGGCGGTATGGTTTAATGGTTAAGAGCACAGGCTCTGAGCCAAACTGTTGAGGTTTAATTCCAACTTCATCAGGCATTGGTTATATGCTCATAAGCAAGTCATTTGACTGCTTTTTCATTCAGTTTCCTCACTGGTAAAATGAGATGTTGTAGATTGAATGATGTCCCCCCAAAAGATATGTTCAAGTTCCAAGCCCAGGCGCCTGTGAATGGGATCTTATTTGGAAGTAGATGTCATCAAGCTAAAATGAGGTTATTCTGCACTCGGGTGGACCTGATGACTGATGTCTTTACAGGAAGAGGTAATGTTGAATGCAGACCTATAGAGAGGAGAATGCCACAGACAGAGAAGGTCACGTGATGCCAGACACAGAGAAGAGAGAGATGCAGCTGGAAGCCAGGAAATGCCAAGGATCGCTGGCAACCACCAGAAATCAGAAAAAGGCCAAGAAGATTTTCAGAGCAAGCCTGGTCCAGCCCCTTGATTTCGGACTTCTAGCTTCCAGAACTGTGAGAGAATACATTTCTATTGTTTTCACCCAGTTTGTGGTAATTCATTATGGCAGCCCTAGGAAACAGATACCTGGGATAACCACATTTCCTGCCTTTGGTAGATTGTATTATTGTTCAATACTTTTGTTCCTCCCTATGGGAAGATGGATACACCCTCATCCAGTTGATGTCATGTTTGACCACATCACTTGCTCTGGCTGGGGAAATGTTGGTGGGAATGAGATGTACCACTTCCAAGCGGAAGCTCTTAGAGCCTCGTGAGGTTCTGCCATCTTATCTTTTTCCTCTTCCAGAGACACACAATTCTCAGATAGGGACCACTCCTTCAGCCGAGGTGACCAAATGAAAATAACATGTAACACAGTTGGGGAAAAACTGAAATAAGCAGTAACGCAAGCAAAAACAAATTTCTGCTGTTACAATCCTCTAACATTTGGGGTTGTTTGCTACAGAAGTATAATTTAGCCTAAGGTGACTGATAGGCTACATCATACAATGTTTGAGGACTCAGTTTCATGATGCTTGTAAAGTGTAGTCCTGGGCATATATATTACTAATATTCTTTAAACACTATTACTGTTTTCTTAACTCAGAGAGCAGATTATAATAATTGAGTGTCAATTATGTGCCTAGATAAAGTGTTTGGTTCAGAGATGGGTATGTGACCCGAATTAGATAAATACAAATCCTTCCTTGGACTTTTTCTGGCATGGTCTCTTTGGAAGAAGCTGCTTTCTTTTACGTGGGCTCCGAGCTACAAGAGTGGCATATGCCTGGCACCGGAAGGGGCTATCTTTTCCACGGTAAGGAGAGAGTCTAGCTGAAAATGAAGTCAACACAGTGAAAAGATGCTAAAGTTAGAGAGAAGAAGAAAAAGCAGTCCTATGGACATCATGTAAGCCTCTAGGATCCAGCTATGCTTAATCAGATGCACCCTTAGATTTCCCAGTTACATGAGCCAATCCTTTGCCACTTTTCTTAAGCTGCTTTGAGTCGGGCTTCTGTTAATAGAGAGATTCTTGATGCCCGGGGAAGTGTCCTAACCTCCTGCTACCAGAGGAATGCTCCTCAAGGATAAAGCTTTGCCTCACTCATCGGTGTGATTCTTGTAGCTCTCAGCTGAATGGCGCGTATGGGTGTCCGCTCAATAGTATGTTTGGGAATTTAAGCAGACGATAGGCCCTTGAGAGGAATGTTGGTCTCTGTATACACATAATCCACAGAGGATATTGTGATTTATGCTACAAAACTATCCTCAGAAGATCACAAATAATGTGTATTCCAAAAAGCATTATTTGAAAAAATCTGAACACTTGAGGAGAAGGAAAGTTAGAAATTAAAAGCAGTAATTTATCAGGTACAAAGCCATTCCAAAGAATCTGTTCAACCTTTCTGGATCTCTGTTTCTTCATCTGTAACATGGGATAATATTACAAACGTTTTCTTCCTTTGGACCCAATGAGATAACACATGCAAAAATAGGCTGCAGAGTTTTACAGCAAACAGTAGACACTGTCATCACACATTCATAGCTAGAAACACGCTATGTAGACCGAACAAGTTCTACTGGACACTCTTGGGACAAAGAATTGGGATAATGGGGTGATTCCCTTTGAGACTTGAAGGCTTTTTTACTGGTATAAGCGAAGTGACCCAATTTATCACAGCAAACAGCCACATTGAAGTTACATTAACCCCAAGAGGAGAATGACTAAAATCAAGATAAAATATGGATTTTGAGGCTGATTCCTAGAAATCACAAAAGACCAGTGAGACTGACAACATGTTATCAAACTCAGCAAGACTTGGAAGCCAGAAATGTAAAAGATAACACACCGGCTGATGCTGACTACAGCCAAGGAGGACAAATAAAGACACAACAGGTGAGAGAACAGGACAATGGCCAACCTTCCCAGGTATGGAGACTCATGAGAGCAATCTGCAAGACTGGGCGTTTTCTTTTCCCAGTGGAAAATATGCTTTTTCTCTAACTTCTCGTTCTCCTGACTTGCTTTCCTGTGGTCCATGTTCCATACAAGAGCTTTTAAAAAAAAGTAGAACAACATTTCTGCATTGGTTAAAACTTCTAAGCGTTTCCTATCACAATGAGAACAACATCCCAACTCCTTACCGTGGTCTAGAAAGCTCCCAGTGAACTAGCCTCTGCCCCATTGCAGGTCTTTCTCTGCCTAACCAGGCAGTCACACTAGCCTCTTCCAACACAGCAGGCTCATTTTCACCTCCAGACCCTTGTGTGTGCCATTCCCTCTGCCTGGGATGCTCTTAATCATGTCTCTGCATTGCTTGTTTCTTTCTTAGATCTCTCTCTCAGATTGGTGCCACCTTCCGAAAGGTCTTATCTGACCGCCTGATCTAACACCGCTCATTCCCCCACATTACTCTCTCCTATTTCTAATTCTCATCGCCTGAAATCATGGCTTTAATTTGTTACATGGATATTTACACATGTATCTACATATAGGTATACACATACAGATACAAACACATATGTCCTATATACATAAATGTATATATGTGTATTTTTGGCCCAAACTAAATATTAAGTTTTGTGAATGTTGGGCCTCTATTCTTGTCTTGTTCACCCCTGTGTCCCCAGTGCCTGGAATAGTGCCTGGCTCATAGAAGTTCCCAATAGATTCTTATTAAATGAGAGAGCAAATCACTCCCAGCAGCCCCTGCTCTTACCTGATTTCTGCATTTGCTGACCTAGCGTCCCCCCCGTCCCGGTTCCTGTAATAGAGTATTGACAAATTCCAGGACTGAAATGACCCTGAAAAGTCCATTCTCCCGCCTGTAGACAAGACTATGCCTGAGCCATTTCTGATTGATGGTGCCCCTCCCCCATTTAAATGCCTGTTCATAGATAACCCGAGTGGTACATGACCCAGCAGAGAGGAAGTTTCATTCCTGTATTTAGTATTTCTCTGCTTTGCAAAGTAGAAAGGAGAAGAAACTCCTGATATATGTCAAGTATAACAAGTAGTTTTCAAGTCCAGATTACTGGTGTCTGCCTGGAGTGACATGTTGAAAAATGTTAGTGCCATGTTGTGAGCTCTTTTTAAAAAAAAAAAATCAATTTTGTGAGCTTTTTTAAAAAAAAAAAATCAATCTTGGGATTGATTAGCAGGGTCTGCATGGGCAGAGGATGGTGGGATGATGGTTTTATGGATTTGCAGTTCCTAAAACGCTGTTTCCTCTAGACATCTACACCATCCTGCCTGCTTTTGGTGATGTCACCAGAAGATTGTGGGTAAAAGAGCTGGGTCACTACTTTCTTATACCTTATAATGAAATACTTTAACTATCTCTTATTTTCGCTAATAATTTATAAAAGCACTAGGCCCCACTACCTCCCAAACTGGGAAGTTTCAAGCCAAATCTATAAGTAAATAATATCTCACAAGCAAGGAAGAAAAACAGGGCAAGACAAGAGACAAATGAATTCCCCCTACATAAACATGATATTCTAAGTTGAAAGACTAGATCCTAGGTCTCCAAGCATGTGTCTAAAGATTCAAGGCTTCAGCTCTAGGTTGGTCTGTCTCTCCCTGGACTCATATTTCTAACCTCCTCCTATACATATCAACCCGGATGTTGCTCGGGCAACTCAGACTCAACATGTCCAAAGCACAACACGATCTTATGATTTGCTTCCACAACACTCAAATGCTGCTTTGCTTCTTGTCTTCTCTAGTCATTCAGTAGATATATCTTCAGCACCTTTTTACGTGCCACGTACCATTCTAGGCACTGGGCCACAGAAGTGAATGGTACAGAGGATTTAGAGAAATGATGGACAAGACTACCAGATTATACAACTGTAAGGGACACCAATTATGTTGTGTTCTTTGTAAATAATATTGCTGGAGTTGTGAAACATGGTGGCCTTCTCATGGAACTCAACTTCTAGAAAGGAAGATAGGAAAGAAATGTGTATACAATACATAGAAAAAACCCTTTTCAGATAGTGATAAGTCTTATGCAGAAAATAAAGCGGTAGAGTAGAGAGTGGGTAGCGCTGGGCCACATTTGACGGGAGCACTAGGGAAGGGAAAACATCGTTGAGGAAATGACATGAATGGAGATCCAAATCAGGCACCAAGTCAGCCATGTGAAGATTGGGGCAGAGCATTTCATGCAGAGACATAAGTACAATATTCAGAAGGTGGCAACAAGCCTGGGTATTTGAGACCCACAGTGGGGAGCCCTTTGGTTAGAGAGAATAAGTAAGGAGAGAGTGGCAGGAGATGAGATCTGAAAGCAGGACCACATCAGGGTGGAGTCTGCAGGTCACGCGAGGAATTCAGCTTTTGTTCCAGGCCTATGGGAAGCCATCAGAGATCTTGGGTAGGGAGTTGCAAGATCACTCACTGTCTTAGCTGGCATCCCCCATTCACCCAGTTGCCCAACCTAGAAATTTAGGCTTCTCTCTCCCATCTGGGAAGTCACCAAGCCTTCTTTATTGTCCCCCTTAAATGCCTCTCAAATTGCCCCCTTTCATTTCATCCCCATGGCCTAGGCCTTTCTTAATTAAACTTTCCCAGGAGGCCTCCTAGGGGGCCTCACTGCCCTAGTCTCTCCCAGAACTCTCTGACTTTGATATTGCCACCCAAAGTAAAGTTCCCTGCCTAGAAACCTTGGCTTAGTCTCTGCAGCCCATTGGTTAGGGTTCAAGTCCGAGCATCACTCCGACCTTCTTAACACCCTCCTCTCTCTAACACACCTCATACTTTTAGGCTCACTGAACTCATTGCTTTACAGGAAACATTCTTTATGTGCCCATATTTATGTATGCTTTTCCACTTCCCTGGAATGCCATTCTCATTTGGCCAATGCCAATCGGTGCTTTAAGATCCATCTCAAAAGCCACCTCCTCTGAGAAGGTTTCCCTGACTTCATCACGCAAAGTCCTGTGTCAGATTCCAGGATATTTCTCCCATAGCTTTTGCCAAGTTGGGTTCAGAGTTCTCTGGGCACAGGACCAACGCCCTCAATCTTGGAAGCTCCTGAGAGCAGAGATCATAGCTTGTGTCTCTAAGAATGTCAGGGCCAACCAGGTGCCCAAGAAATACTGAACTTAAGAGAGGCATTCCATGACCCACAGAGACCCCTGCAGAGAGGAAGGAGGACATGTGCCATTTTCTAAGGCATCTTGAAGGACCATCCTTGGGTACAGCAGCCAGCAGCCACAGCTCTTCAAATGCTGGCATCTAAGCTGTTCAACTGCCAATTTGGAATCCAGGCAAGGAAGAGATGCTGTCTCTCTTTCCTGGCATCTCTGGAACCAATCAAGTTAAATCGGCCTGCAACAGCAACACAAAGACTAGATAATTTGTAACCGGTCATCAGACCACTTGTCAAGTCAAGCTAATGACGAGGTTACTTTAACAACACACATCCATGTGGACAGATACAAGCAGCACAAAGACTGACACGTCTGACTGCTCCCATGGTCAGAAAAAATAAAAAAGCAAATATATGACCAAATATATGATCCGACCCAGGAAGGACCCCAAATAGATATTCAAGAAGAATCTAAACAAAGTAGGCAGTGGAGCTAAGAATATTAATCTATGCTCTCAAATTTCTGCCTTTTTCCTTTTATATAACCCACAAAACACCATCTAGAACTGAATGAATGCTTACTAGCAAATAATGATTATTTAGATTATAACAATAGTCATTATTTACTCAGTAAGAGCCTGGGCAGAATGATAAAAATGAAAATATGAGACCTGGACTCAACATGCTTAGATCTAATAAAGCAGGAGAGAGATGATACAGAGTTTATTGTCTGAAGGGATGGTCCTGGAGAGGAGCTAGCCAACAGCTCTGCTTGTTTGGAGATGGGGAAACTGAGGCCCAGATTGAGGAAGAGACTGGCTTATGAGCACTCAGCTTGTTGTTCCAAGATTAGAACATGTGCACACAGGTAACACCAATACAAGGTGAACTAGGCAAAGAGCCAGCAGGCAGGTTTGGAGAAGCAGCATGAGAACAAGGCCCAGAAGATGGAGAGATTTATTTCACCTGGAGTCCAGAATAGGCTGCTGGGAGAGAAATCATGTGAACAGGGCCTTGGGGTGGACAGGATTCTGACAAATTTGGAGGAAGGATACTCCAGGGTAGAGGGACAGGTGGATTAGAGAACAGGAGAAGCAGAGAGAAGGATGGTTATGAGACTCCCAGGAATGTGCTCTGTGTGTGATCTGACCAGACGAGCAAATGCAGGGAGGGAGGCACCCTGCAGTTTCCCAGCCTGCCAAAATGGACCTTCACCCTCACTGCCATCACCTCCCACTTGGACTTTGTAATTATCTCCATTTTGGGTCTTTACAGTATATTCCTCACCAATATAACTGATGAATACAGATGCAAAAATCCTCAACAAAATACTAGCAAACAGAATCCAACAACACATTAAAAGGATCATACACCATGATCAAGTGGGAGTTATCCCAAGGATGCAGGGATTCTTCAATATACAGAAATCAATGTGATACCCCATATTAACAGATTGAAGAATAAAAACCATATGATCATCTCAATAGATGCAGAAAAAGCTTTTGACAAAATTCAACACCGATTTATGATAAAAACTCTCCAGAAAGTGGGCATAGAGAGAACCTATCTCACCATAATAAAGGCCACATATGACAAACCCACAGCAAACATCATTCTCAATGGTAAAAAACTGAAAGCATTTCCTCTAAGATCAGGAACAAGACAAGGATGTCCACTCTTGCCACTATTATTCAACATAGTTTTGGAAGTCCTAGCCACGGCAATCAGAGAAGAAAAAGAAATAAAAGGAATACAAATTGGAAAAAAAGTAAAACTGTCAAAGAGAAATTAAGGAACAATCCCATTCACCATTGCAACAAAAAAATGAAATACCTAGGAATAAACCTACCTAAGGAGGTAAAAGACCTGTACTCAGAAAACTAGAAGACACTGGTGAAAGAAATCAAAGGTGACACAAACAGATGGAGAGATATATCATGGTCTTGGATAGGAAGAAGCAATATTGTGAAAACGACTATAATACCCAAAGCAATCTACAGATTCAATGCAATCCCTAACAAATTACCAATGGCATTTTTCACAGAACTAGAACAAAAAATCTTAAAATTTGTATGGAGACACAAAAGACCCTGAATAGCCAAAGCAATCTTCAGGGGAAAAAGCAGAGCTGGAGGAATCAGACTTCCTGACTTCAGACTATACTACAAAGCTACAGTAATCAAGATAATATGGTACTAGCACAAAAAAAAAACAGAAATATAGATCAATAGAACAGGATAGAAAGCCCAGGGATAAACCCATGCAACTGTGGTCAACTAATCTATGACAAAGGAGGCAAGGATATACAATGGAGAAAAGACAGTCTCTTCAATAAGTGGTGCTGGGAAAACTGGACAGCTACATGTAAAGCAATGAAATTAGAACGCTCCCTAACACCATACACAAAAATAAACTCAGAATGGACTAAAGACCTAAATGTAAGTCCAGACACTATAAAACTCTTAGAGGAAAACATAGGAAGAACACCCTTTGACATAAATCACAGCAAGATCTTTTTTGACCCACCTCCTAGAGTAATGGAAATAAAAACAAAAGTAAACAAATGTGACCTAATGAAACTTAAAAGCTTTTGCACAGCAAAGGAGACTAAATAAGACATAAAAGACAGCCCTCAGAATGGAGAAAATATTTGCAAGTGAATCAATGGAGGAAGGATTAATCTCCAAAATATATAAACAGCTCATGCAGCTCAATATTAAAAAAACAAACAACCCAATCAAAAAATGGGCAGAAGACCTAAATAGAGATTTCTCCAAAAAAGACATGCAGGTGGCCAAGAGGCACATGAAAAGCTGCTCAACATCACTAATTCTTAGAGAAAGGCAAATCAAAACTACAATGTGGCATCACCTCACACTGGTTAGAATGGGCATCATCAGAATATCTACAAAAAACAAATGCTGGAGAGGGTGTGGAGAAAAGGGAACCCTCTTGCACTGTTGGTGGGAATGTAAACTGATACAGCCACTATGGAGAACAGTATGGAGGTCCCTTCAATAACTAAAAATAGAATTACCCTATGACCCAGTAATCCCACTACTGGGCATATACCCAGAGAAAACCATAATTCAAAAAGACACCTGCACCCCAATATCCATTGTAGCACTATATTCAATAGCCAGGTCATGGAAGCAACTTAAATGCCCATTGTCAGACGAATGGATAAAGAAGATGTGGTACTTATATACAATGGAATATTATTGAGCCATAAAAAGGAATGAATTTGGGTCATTTGTAGAGATGTGGATGGACCTAGAGACTGTCACACAGAGTAAAGTAAGTCAGAAAGAGAAAAACGAATATCATATATTAACGCATATATGTGGAATCTAGAAAAATGGTACAGATGAACCGGTTTGCAAGGCAGAAATAGAAACACGAATGCAGAGAACAAATGTATGGACACCAAGGGGGGAAAGCGGGGTGGGGGTGGGGGTGGGATGAACTGGGAGATTGGGATTGACATGTATACACTAACATGTATAAAATAGATGACTAATCCAGCCAACCCGGGAGCCTTGGAGCATATCCGCAGAGGGTCTGAGCAAGCAGGTGATCAGAGCCAAACGAACTTGCAAGTTGAAACTTGCAAGTTTCAGAATTCTGCCCGTAGTGGGTTATCAGCTTTGCCTACAGGGAGTTCTACAAAGGAGCATGATCCTGGACAAATGCCCTGCCCCTCTTCCCGCTGAATAACTTGCCCAAGTGAGCCCCCATAGTCCTGCTTCCTCACCCTCTCTCTCCCGGTTTTAATTGCCCTCACAAAGGCGTACCCGCACGACCTGGCGCATCTCACTGGCAGTCACAAAAGCAAAGGAACTCCAGGTTACGGCCACAATTCAGCCTCAACTCCCCCCCATTGTGCCCAGCCCCGGCAGTGGTCTCAGAGCCGTCGGGGGTCTTACATATCTCATACGTGCAGCAAAGTGGGGGAACAATGTGACAAATTATGAACAAGCTCAGAGCCAAGCCTGCGGAATTCTTCCCTTTGTGAGCCTGCATCACATGTCAGCTGGGCTGCTGGGCCAAGGCGGGGACCGGGACCGGGGGTGGGGGACATCCCAGCAGCAGGAGGCCAGCCCAGGGCTGGAACACTTTTCACACTTGGGAACACTGCCCCTTCCCCCCGCCCCCGGCCCCCTCTCTCTCTCTCTCTCTCTCTCAGATTACAAGGGAAAAGAAAATTATTCTGACCCTACTTTTTTTCTTTTAGATCTAAATATTCCACCAATACTCTCCTTGCGAAAGAAAACAAAACCCAAGCAAACTTTCAGAGTCCTTTCTCCCAAGGGCCAAAGGGAAAAAAAGCACCAGGGATGGGGGTGATCATACTTTGTTCTTAACACTTCCTCATCCTAAAGAGCCTGACTTCTCTTCACCTCCTGGTGCCTCCATTTCCTCATCTGTAAACAAAGATGACGACCCCTACATCATACAATAAGAGTTCCTACTGCATACGACTGTCATAAGATTCAACATCTATAAAGGGCTTAGAAGAATGTCTGGTACACAGAAAACCCTCACAATGTGTGGTGGGGTTATTATTATTTACAGTAGTACAAGGAGAAATATATACCCTGTGACAATTTGGACCATTTTCCCTCACCCCCTCACTTCTTAGCAGGTTCTCTATACGATGGGCCACCTCTGATGCTTCAAAGTGCCTAGTGAGAGGTAGGGCACTAGAATCCTCAGTGAGCGTCTGTTTCCTAACTGCCACAAGATGACCCCCAAAAGAAGACTCTCCATCCCTGGAGATGAAACAAACTTCCTGGATGAGGATGGTCCGTAGCAATTGAAAGGCTTCTCTCAAGTTCCCTTTCCAAGTTGTGTTAGGAGACTTGTACCAAATCTTCTCAGGATAACAAGAAGAAAACATCCTTTACGCAAAGAATTTGTGAAGTACACTAGTAATCACTTTAGTATTCCAGGTGCAAACTCCTAAGGCTGGTCCCTTTTATGAACATAGTTTTGTCACCAAGTCCCTGAACTGCTTTTCTTCCTTTCATTTTTCTTTTCTCTTCTTTTCCTTTTTTTCCTTTCTTCTTTCTTTTCCTTTCCTTTCCTTTCCCTCCCTTCCTTCCTTTCTCTCTTTCTTCCATTTAGTTTGCCAGTAGCTGTTTTTTGCAAGATTCTCATCAAATTCTTTTTTTCTTTTTTGAAGTTTAACATCATTCTTTATCTCTTTATCTTATATTTCCACTCCACTTGCCCCGGAACATTTTAATATAATATTTTAGGCTGGAAAGTATTTTATTGATCAGACTTTTTTTAAACAATTTTTTAAAAATTTATTTATTTTATATTTATTTTTGGCTCTGTTGGGTCTTCGTTTCTGTGCGAGGGCTTTCTCCAGTTGCGGTGAGCGGGGGCCACTCTTCATTGCGATGCGCGGGTCTCTCACTGTCATGGCCTCTCCCGTTGCGGAGCACAGGCTCCGGACGCGCAGGGTCAGTAGTTGTGGCTCACGGGCCCAGCCGCTCCGCGGCATGTGGGATCTTCCCAGACCGGGTCACGAACCCGTGTCCCCTGCATTGGCAGGCGGATTCTTAACCACTGCGCCACCAGGGAAGCCCAATCAGCCTATTTTATTTCCTGGACACCCACTACACGCCGAGTTCTCCCGCCCTGCTTGGGTACTTTTTGGCAAAGGGACGCCCATCTGTCTGATGACCACTCCCTCCAAGCAGCCTTTCCCCCGACCTTTGCAGGAAGCGCCCTCGGCCAGGGCGATCCCAGGCTGGGACTCGGGGCTCCCAGCCGACTGTCTCATCAAATTCTTAATTGCAGGGATTTTTTTTCTTCTCTCTATCGGTTCAGAGACATTAAGTGAAGTCACACATTTTGCTGATTTTTTTCTCCGTGGTTTTTCATTGATAATGGACAATTCAGTGACCACAACAATGATTAGGATAGATCTCATCATCAATTTGCCAAATCTTCACAAACCTTAGGAAAGTGAAAGAGCGGAAGAGAATCAAGGTTTAACATACCTCTTGTCTTTGCCGAGTAGAAACCCGAAAAAGACTTCCTTTTTAATAGTAGAATAAATAAAAGAAAGTGACACCCCATTCTTTAAATTAGCAATAGACAGAGTAATATGGCAGCACACTGTCTTCTCCCAAAGTATCAGAAAAAATACTTGTGTGTTTGAGCAACTAATACCCTTCCTTTCTTGGGGAGACCTTGAACATTTACCTGGGTCGCATGTCTTAGGGTTTTTAATGTAGCCTGTTGGGAACTGTGCATTTCAACAGACAGAACTGAGCACACAGGGTAGAGACTGGTAGAAGAAACATCCACAGCTCATTTTATAGCAAACTGTGCAAATAGGAAAGCTCTACAACTCTTTTCGTGCGTTGTTACTGAACAGCACCCATGTGTCCTCTGTCGGGCTATTTGATGAGAGAAAGAATGCAGGTCCCGTCTTCCAGAGTGTGGCATCTCCCTGGGAAGCCTAGTCATGCACCTGTGAAATAGCAGTCACTCAAGGCTGACAACGATTCAATTCCCAGTAGAACCTGGAACCATAACGATGTTGTGCAATGGAAGAGGGAGGTAGTCGCTGGTAGCAAAGGCTCCAGGGAAGAGGAGGGACCTGGGAAGACAGTAGCATGTGGAGGGAGAAAAGGAAAAGCCAAGAAGGCTCAGATATTGTGAAGACTCAGCACAGTTTCCTCTCCATGACTGTGGCAGCCATCACTAATCAATCATCACTAATCAGTCATCACTAATCAATCAGGCCACCGTTGTCCCCCTGCCCCCAAGTCGAGCCTAGGCTTCAGAATCCTTCTCAACACAGCATTCCAGGTAGGCATCCCCAACTGTTTAGGGTGAGTTCATAAAATAAAACTTTTTATCCTTCTGAGTGAGGGGAAGTGAGATGAGTAAGCACACAAGCCTGAGAGGAGATAGAGGTATTCAAGAGACTTCAGTCATGAGCAAAGTTTCCTGGTGGCCATGAGTGATAGAGACAGATTGGTAGGATGGTGGAGATTAAGTAGGGCCTAAACTGCCCCATTATCTCTAAATAATGGGGAGGGGTGGGATTAGAAGTCACCCCCTGTATTTCTGACAAATCTAGGCACATTTTAAGTGGAATGGGGCAAGCTGTAAGGCGCTGGCGAGCTACTTACAAATAACTGTGTATCTTCCAGGATGCTACTGAGATGTGGAGAAAATACTGTAAGAATAGCATGTCACAACCTACTGCATTTGTAGTATCCTTGAATAAAAGTCAGCAAGAGGCATGGACAGGCAGGGAGATAGATCTTCCCTTAGAGGATAATTTGGCAGCTTTGTGGCAGCCCTTCACTTTGCCATCCACCCCACTTCCTGCTCTACCAAATCGGGGCAGGAGATCTCTCAGGCTGGGACTAGGCCGTCTGGTTCTGTCTGGATTTGGTGGTAGCTGCTGGGTGCTTTGGCTGCTCTCCTTTGCCCAGCACAGCGGCACGAGCTGAGGTTTGGAATCAGCACAGGCTGAAGCTTGGAATTCCGTGCAGAATCTCACTTTGTTTGACCACATCAGAGAAGGAACACACTTCTGCTTCCCTTTCCTTCTCTCCCTTCCCCAAGGCAGCACCTCCACTCCCCCCATGCGTGTTGAGAAAGGATGTCGTCATGGTCCCCGGGACCCACAGATGCTGATCAAAGGCAGAGACCTAGCGTATGGCGATAGAGTTTTGTCAAGTCTAAAATGTAACCTCTGTAACTGCAGATGGCTCTTTCTCCATCCCAAACAAAGCTTCCTTCGTGAAACTAGGATGGCTTTGATTTCTTGCAGTCTATATACTCAGAGATTTTCCTAAGAAACAAAACCCCAAGGGAAAGCATCTTCAGGCCAAGCACATATCTACCCCTGAGACACCAATTTTGTCAGGCAACTTCCCTCCCTCCCTCCGCATTCCAAGGGAGATTATTAATTGTCTGCAGGAGAGGAGGCCAGATAAAAGGAAGATCCCCAGTTGAGATGCAAATCCCACTAAAGGAGCCATTGCTTCTCCTCTGTTTGCCGAATCAACGTGAGCCAGAGGTCTCAGTGACAACAGAGAAAGTCATCACGTAAGGAATCACAGCCACTGCCCCAAACTCTGGATAAGGATTTTGTTTTATTTTAGGAAGACAAAGATGGCTTTTTGGTTTAGCTTAAAATTACAAGGAACATCATCTTTCCTCTCTCCTCTGTTCCCACATGGAGGCTTCCACACCAAATTTTGTTTCCCGACCAGAGAAGGAGCAATCGTTGGCCTCCTCATGGCCCCGAGGGCCCCCCCTCCACCCCACCAACCCCCAAGCTTTTTTTTTTTTTAATTTTTTTTAACATCTTTATTGGAGTATAATTGCTTTACGATGGTGTGTTAGTTTCTGCTTTATAACAAAGTGAATCAATTATACATATACATATGTCCCCATATCTCTTCCTTCTTGTTTACGTTTGGTAGTATATATATGTCCATGCCACTCTCTCACTTCGTCCCAGCTTACCCTTTCCCCTCCCCATGTCCTCAAGTCCATACTCTAGTAGGTCTGTGTTTTATTCCCGTCCTACCCCTAGGCTCTTCATGACATTTTTTTTTCTTAGATTCCATATATATGTGTTAGCATACGGTATTTGTTTTTCTCCTTTTGACTTAACTTCACTCTGTATGACAGACTCCGCTCTTGGACTGTCCCCTGGCAAACAGCATTCGGCAGGGTTAGCCGGCCAGTTACAGCCTTCAAGGAATAAATATCTAACACCTTGTTCCCTTGGCAGTTCAAAAGCCTGTCACTGGGGTACACTGGTGGTTTTAAAAAAGGCGATGATTCATATGCAAACGACAGGAGGATTTTCATGATTTCATAATAAAATGTGGAAACGCTTTGATCACAAGTTGTAAGAAGGTGTGAAACAGTGCCTCCGAAACAGACAGATATTTGTGTAAGCATCCTTTATGTATTGCCAGTGCGGAATAATAACATATCAAAGCCCCAACTTACCTCATCTGCCTGGTACAGCCAAGGCATAAATAAAGGGGAACAATGGAATTACTATTACTCACTCACTGAGAGCCAGCGACATCACTGTATCCTTTATAATTGCTGGCAAGAAGATTAACGTTTTGTTAAATATCAGAGCAAGGTCACAAGGGGGCTTTCAGGCCTGTCTAAACATCTAGTCTTTAAGCTCCTTCTCTTCACTTGCTCTTTTTTGAGGAAATGAACTTGTAGCGTTTCCTCTAATTATGGTGATTTTTGCTTTTGAAAGCAGGCCCACATCATCACCTCGCTCCGAACACACACACACACACACACACGCACACGCACACGCACACGCACCCGCACACGCCTTTTCCAAATGATATTTGGGGACAGGCTTGATTTAGCTACAGCATATGGGCAATGTTGTTATGAGGCGACCTTGCCCTTTTAACCAATGTGGATAATTCATTGCCTGTCACTGAGGCTTGAAGCCACGGGCTTGTGCTTAAGAGATTGACTTTATTGGGGTCCTCCAGGGGCTCCCTACCAAAGACTGCTAGCATCGTTTGCTGCACTTCTGTTATGTTTAGCCCATACACCCGTCCATACAGATGTTTCCAACAGCAAACAGTTCGTGACCCAGAAAGAACAAAATATTTTGGCTTTCCCTGCCTTTCAGCACCTGTTCAAACCAAAGGGCCTTCGGAGCTCTGAGCACAGATCAGAAGGCCCAGCCAGCAACTGGAGAGAGGCCGCGTCATGGCTGGAGCCAAAGTGACAGATTCAGGCCCCTCCATGCGATGACCCTTAACTCCCACAAGTGTCAGAGGGGGGCAAACGGCTGATCCCACACAGGGGTCGACCAGCTTCATGCAGAGGCTCATGAATATACCTGTCAGCTTATTTCTACTGTGTCAGAAATTAACCCAGAAACCCCATGTCCCTCCCGCCACCACTTTATTCTGTATGTTTCAGGGCAATGCCACGGCTTTGGTGCGGCATTGGGCTCGAGCCATCTGCCATCTGTGCAATGTCTGCAGGGCAGTAGCAGACTTCAGAGGTTCCTTCTGGGGCTTGGGATAGCACCCTGGGGGTGGCAGGGGCTCTTTACATTTTCCCAGAGAGAACCAGTGACAGCACTTAGAGGGCTTGGGATCAACAAGAAGGTCTTAAAAATACGGCTCAGTGCACAGTAGGAAGCCCTAAGGGGGACCTCTTACTTCTGGCAGAATCGGACAGGAAAGGCATTGTGGAGGTTGCCCAGAGGGTACGGGGACCACCTCTCCAGGGTCTGTTTATCTCACCACGCCACGCCCTTTGCCTGGGCAAAGGGTTTTTAAGTTGCCAACCCCAATGTTAAGGAGATTTGCTTATTTGTTTGTTTTTCTTCCTTGCAGCTCAAGGAGGACTTAAGAAGGAAGAGAGACAGCTTGGAATGAAGGTGGGTGCAGGAGGCAATTAGATGTGAAAGGAAGGATGCCCTGACTTCTGAGACTTGCCTCAGCTTCACTAATCTCAGTGACAGTCGGAGCAGTAGAGGTACAGTTACCGTATGTGCCCTCTCGCCTCGGCGTGAAACGAAGCAATGGTGCTTCACCTAATATAGATGCCTGTGCTTCACATACACTGCAGACCTTCAATAAACATGTGTTGAATCAGTAAGTGACTGGCTGGCTAGCTGGCTGGGTGGATGGGTGGATGGATGCATGGATGCATGGATGGACGACTGTAGAGATTTGACCCAAGGTAGATTAGACAAACAATCATATTTATTAGGCATATTTATTAGAATAACTAAATAAGCCTTCTCGGTAGAATAAGGCCAGTCAACTAAGCCAATTCCAAAGAAAATTCAGTGTGATGGACTTTTTCGAGAACCTGTACACAAAACAATGTATTCTGTACTTTCTGTGAAATTTAAGGGCATTTTTTCAGGGGCTAATTTTGACTGTATGACGAAGATTTCCCCTTATTGCACTCACTTTAGTATATAAGAAGCTATCCTCATGATACCTGGGAATCTTATACCCATAACTCATACACGTGAGGGGTGAGATTATGCTCTCTCATAGTGTGCGGGCTGAGTTTTTTCTTCTTGCTGGGTGCGGAGGATTATTTCATTCTTCTTCCCATGATCTGAGAGGAAGAATGCCACAGCTGCTCAGATAAATGAACAGGGCTCATGTTGGTAGTTTCCTATAATTTCTTCAGGTCCACCAACACCAGTGGTTGGCAAAAGGACCACCAGGAGAACACACGAAGTTTTCTGAGAAAGCAGAGTTACTAGAAACTCCCACCTGGAAAGCTTAGCTTGGGATGTCACTGCCTTGGAGAATAATGCTATGTGAACTTGGCAAAAATGATCCTCAAGCAGGAAGGGCAATGGGGACTGGAGGGTGAGGAGGCAGATATGTAGTTATGTTAGGGCACCAGATATTATAGTTTGTTGTATTGTATTTGTTACGTTCCCAACCGATTCGACACAATGCTGTCACTGCTTTTTGCCGTATCAATATAAGAACCTTGTTGGCCATCAGGTAAGGCTGCAACCTGACCCCGTTAACTATTTGGAAGGTCAATGTGGTAGGTAGCTTCTAAGATGGTCTCCAATGATCCCCACCTCATACCATTTATGCCCTGGTATAATCCCCTGCCCATGAGTATGGAATGGACCTAGTAATTTGCTTCTAATGAATAGAATATGGCAAAAATGATGAGAAGTCTTTTCTGAAGCTAGGTTTCAAAAGATGGCGATTTCCATCTTGCTCACCTTCTCTTGGCCTCTCACTGGCTTGCTCTGTAGAAGCCAGTTGTCATGCTGCAAGCTGCTCTATAGAGAAGTCTCCAGGGCTAGAAACCTAAGGGGCTAAGGAGGAACTGAGGCCTCCCAACAATCACATGAGTGAGCTGGGAAGGGGATCCTTCCCCACTTGAGGCTTGAGAAGACAGCAGCCTCTGCTGACACCATGATGGAAGCCCCCAGGAGACCCTGAGCCAGAGTACCAGCTAAGCTACACCCAGATTTCTGACCTCCTGAAACCATAAGATAATATTTGTTTCCTTTAAGCCAGTAAGTTTGGGGGTAATTTGTTATGCAGCAGCAGATAACTAATACAGTTAGGATTTGCCACCTAGCACGATTTTTCTTTCAGAGTCCAGCTCCCTCTTTGTAACAATCAATATTTGGTAATATTTTTTGGTTTGGTTTTTCTTTTGAGGACTGAAAAGAAGCTCTAGGCTAGGGATAGGTGACTGATATGTTCACTCTGTTAATTCCTCGCTGGAGAAATTCTGTTCCAGTTATTTTCATTGCATCAGAAAGAGCATTGCTTTAAGCCAAAACTCAGTGGCTTACAGCGACATTGTTTTATTTCTTGAACCCTTTAAGTCAGAAATTTGAGCAACATGTAGTTGGATAATTTATCTGGGCGGCAACTGATATCACACAGAGGTATTCAATGAATGTCTGGGCTTGATGAAGGGACCAAGGCAGCTTCCTCACATGTCTAGCGGAGTGACTGTCCCTTAGGAGTTCATCTGGAGTGTCAACCAGAGCACAGGTGGCCTCTCCAGCCTGCAGGTCTCAGGGTGCTCCAACTTCTCACATGGCAGCCGGCTTTCCCACGAACAAGAGTTTCAACAAGTTTGGTTCCACATTCATCCTCTGAAGAAGCATTTTCTGATTGGTTAGACTCATAGAGAGAGCACCAGACCCAATAAATACTGGGGGGAGGAAAGGAAAAATATGGCCCAAATAAGCTGGAAAACATTACCTTCCCTAGCTCCCTTTTGGACAATCGAAATGTATATGAAAATCGACATGTATATGAAAAACCTTAAAAATCAAGAACACAGTTTAACTTGTTTAATCAAAATTTTGCAAATATATTGAATACAGAACCATAACCCTATTTTGATACATAGAAAGATTATCTCACTTTTGGAAGTAAGGCACCAAGGTTGACAACTTGTCCTTTCAACATCAGTAATATTAACAAAGGCCACTCAAAGATTGTCCAGGGCAGTGCATTCAGTAGAAGCTTCTGCAGTGATGGAAATGTTCAACCTGGTAGCTGCCAGCTACATGTGGCTATTGAGCACTTGGTATGTGACTAGTGCAGGTCTAGGTCTAGTTCATCTCATTCTTTACTATTGATTGAAGGTCCCACACTTGGTGAAGTCACAGAGTCCCCCTAGTGCCCTCTCATCCTTTCAGCTACTGACCAGTCCCCCTTGACCTACAGGATCAATCCACAATCAAGCAAGTCGTAGACCTTCAGCACCCTACTTCAAGGCTAAGGTTGTTCTGACTGTTTGTGATGGTTAATTTTACGTGTCAACTTGACCAGATCACAGGATACCCAGATAGCTGGCTAACCATTATCCCTGGCTGTATTTGTAAGGGTGTTTCAGAAGAGATTAGCATTTGAATTGGTGAACTGAGTAAAGAAGATGGCCCTCCGCAGTATGGGTGGGCATCACCCTATGTGTTGAGGGCTTGAATGGAACCAAAATGCAGAGGAAGGTTGAATTAGTTCTGCTTGACTGGTTGAGCTAAGAATAGATTTTCTCCTGCCCTCCGTGCTCCTGGATCTCAAGCCTTCAGACCCAATGGAATCTCACCATTGGCTCTCCTAGTCTCAGGCCTTCAACCCATACCACCAGCTCTCCTGGGTCTCCAGCTTGCAATGGCAGATGGTGGGATGTCTTCGCCTCCATAATCACGTGAGCCGATATCTTATTATAATAAATTTCTTCACATATATACAGAGCCTGGTCTCCAGAAGCCCTCAGGGACAGCTACTGCTCCTTCTGGGGTAGCTGTCACGGTCTCCCTGTTAGATTGTGATATTGCATTACCAGGTGGCAGTAATCTCAGCAGTGAGATCATAGCTCTTCACGGGTATGGCATGGAACAGTGGATAAAGCTGGGGTTCCTGAAGCCGTACTGTCCAAGATAAAATCTGGTCGCCCCCATTCACTCAATTTGTACATTTGGAGAAGTTAATTGACTCTTCTGGGTCTCAGCTTCCTTTTCTGCAAAATGGAGATAATCATAAGAAAACATCATAGTGTTGTGGTGAGCGGTCCCACTCCTAATATTTGCAGGGCTGAAGGAAGAGCATACAAGGGACCATCATGCGTGTGATCTACTGTTCCCTGCTCCATCTATCCCACAACCCCAAGCCCACCCCTACCCTAGTGGACAGCCACTTCTAGACCTGGGAGCACTTGCTGGTGGGGCATCCCACTTCGAGAGGACAGACCCAGGAAAGAGGTGTGTGCAGCCTGTAGGCAGGACATTCTGAGGTCTGGGCACCCCAAGTGTGGTCTAGAAGAGGGGACGTGAGTTCCAGATGGACATATCCATTGGCTCAGAATGTCCTCACCACGGGGAGAGGCACAGACTGTAAAGGGCCGGAGTGGAGTGGGTAGAATATATACAAATATACTCAAGCATGCACGCAGGGCCCAGACCAGAGGCCCTTCTTACCTGGATCCCAGATTGGTTCTGGGGGGAAGGAGTAAGTGATGGCTTAGAACAGGGCTGGCACCTGGTAAAGATTCAGTAAGCTGCTGTCATTTTTCAATTCAGTTTCACTATGGCCCCTAGCTGTGTAAGGTCCACTGTCCTCTGAGCCTGAGATCTACCAACAGATGATGAGGGAGAAACTTTATTTGAGTTGGAGTGAAAATAAAGCCAGTTCATCTCTTCAAAGAGAGCAGGCCAGGGAGACAGGAGGCCTCAAGTTCCCAGTGGCCATCGTATTCTGGATTCATAAGGTCAAACTTTACAGCCTTGTTACTGCCACACTCGCTAATCCCTATCAAAGGTATGCTATCTATTTCATCTCTACATTAAATGAAAAAACTTCTGCGTTTCTCTTAGAATGATGGCTACAAAAGAGTCATAGGTGACACAAGAATTTAAAAAGGGTAACATATTTCTAAACAGATATCACATATACAGAGCTGTTTATTGTAATGTAAGTGAGCAAAATGTGAGGTGTTCAGATCGCCAGAAAAGAGTACTGGAAAGAGGAAGTTTACACATGAATTTGCAGTCACTTCACATATAGAGAAGTCTCAGGGCTCAGAGGAGGTTGAGGCCAAAGAGGTGGCCAGGGTGTAAAGGTGTAAATGTAAGGAGGTGCTTCCTCTCTGGGTCGTGTAAGTGTGGGATCAACCTTAAATTTAAGGAGGGTGTGTTAACCTGGGAGGCTTTTAGAAGGGGCAAGTGGGCTTTCAAATCACGCTCCATCCTCTGATAAACCAGCTGATAAATTAGCACACAGAAGCAATCTTCAGATTATTCGCACACCCCAGCGTTGGCTGGCAGCTCTCAAGGTTGGAAATGGAAAAGGCTGAGAATAGCTAGGGCTCTTCCCCACAAGGAGCCACCCTCCCCAGATGTGCAGACAGCCTGCACATCTGGATGCTTCTTTTGCTTTCAGCTCAGCTGGGAGGCTCACCAACAATGCCTGCCGAGGTGAGCTAGCACCTGATGGGGCAGACCAGCTCCAGACTGAGTCCTAGACCTGCCCAACCCCCTGTAGGATCCAGGGAGCAGGAGAACAGAGGCATGCTCAGCAGCACAGATATTTGTCTTTGTTTCCATAGGTATTTATTTGTGTTTTGCCCCGACTGTTTTGCACGTCATTGAGACTTAAAGAAGACATATTGTATGTCCTAAAGAGAAGCAGTAAAAATAATTTAGCTTATTTCTTGCATGTCTGAGTGTATTAATTCTTGCCTACATAAGGAAATACCAAAAACAAACTGTAAACAAGGAATCATTGGGAATCAGATTATGCATGAATAATGACACATTTTCTCATCTAAGATGTGGGAAGGAGTTTGGGGTGATGTGAATCTAGTTTTAGTGCCAGTGGCTTTAAAAAATGTTTTTCTTTTTCAAAGGAAATTACTCAGAATGTAATAAAAAATGCTTTCTGCGCTAAAAGGATTCATTTACCTTTTGTGCCATGAGAAAACAAATGCAATCAATACCTCAATTCTCCTCTGTGGAGAAAGATAATTTCCAAGCTTGAATCCTAGGGAACGGTCATTTAGTTTTGATCTTCCTAATAGTACAGATTCAGTTTCTCTTAAGGATTTCTCTGTTACTCAGACTCTTCCCAGAGCCCCCAGTGACGTCAAGGGGTCTCTGCTTTCTTTTCTGCTCTAGACCATCTTCCTTTCCATGTGGTCCCCTTCTTTCCTGTAACCCCCCAGCTTAGCACCCAGAGACTAAAAAGCACAATGGGCTTTAACCTGGGGAAAGAGACAAGTTAATTATTGTGGCCTCCAAAGGTGGGGTCTGCCCCACCTCTAACATCAATCCCAAGTGTGAGCTGGGACCAGCTACCTAACCTCACCATCCCTCACTTTCCTCTCTTGCAGAATAGAAACGTAAAACAGTACCTACCTGATAGCGCATTCATTGAGTGAATGCATGAAAAGTGCACCCTCACAGGCACACCCAGAGATAACATTTTACCAGCTACCTGGGCATCCCTTAGCCCAGTCAACCTGACACGTAAAATTAACCATCTTACCTACCCTGCCACCTGAGATGCTGCCCATTCACTCAATTGAAGATGGATTTATTGAGCCACTGTTAAGTATCAGGCACGAGGGACACATCAACAAAGACAGACAGACAGACAAGACAAACCACTAGTTACTTCTTTCATGAGAACATTTTATCCACGACAGAAGTTATTAACTTGGGATTTCTAGGAGCCACAGTTTCCAGTTGTTTCTCCAAGGGCTTCATGACCCAGGAAAGCTCATGAATGCAGTAGAGTCTGGCTCAGTGAGTTCAGATCCCAGCAGTCCCACTTCATAGCAATGTGACTTCGGGCAACTTCTCAGCCTTCCTGTGCCTCCCTTTCTTCGTGGGAATATTGATAACACCAACCTCACAGGGCTGTAACGAGGATTCTGTGGGACAGCACACATAAAGCATTTAGAGCCATGCTTTGCCACCCAGGAAGCTCTGCATGCAGGAAGAACACATGAGTGTTCATATAATTTTTAAATCAACTTTATGGAGGCATAATTTAGGTGCAAGAAAGTGCACCCATTTGAGTCGTACAGTTGGATGAGTTTTGACAGCTGTATTCACATGAGGGATATCACCAGATCAAGAGACCGCTATAGCTTTACCACTGGCATAATTATTTTCCTTTGTGGCATTGCTGGGGGAATTCATGGCCTTAGGAGAGGCCAAAATATATACTCAGTAAATGTGAGCTATTTTTACCATTATCATTAGCTCTGAAAACTCACTCCTTGGGGAGAGTTATCTAGAAGCTCAGAGCAAAACAGGGAAGCTCCAATTAGGGGAAGAAAAACAGCTGAAGACTCTTCTGAGAAAGTACTAGGGTGGTCCAGCCAGGCAGCAAAAGGTAAGTGGCAGTCGTGGTCAGATCTGCCCCCTCCCTGTTCAAGCCCCCAGGGGCCTTTGAACTTGACCCCCTCCTAAATTCAGACATGCACATAGAGGGCACCCAGCAGGTTTTGCAGCAGTGTCCTGCTCCTTAGCCAGTCAAGGGTCTCAAGGCGGGAAAGCAGCCCCTGGGCCAGGGCCAGAGAGGTCACTGTCCAGAAAGAAGCCCCTCCCCTTCTGCAGCTTTGATGGAGCTGCCAGATCACCACCTCCCATCTGCAAGCCCAAGTGTCATGTTTTCAAAAAAGTCTTGCCAAAAAAACCAACAGTGTAGACTCCCAGGAAAACAAGAATTAGATGCATTTTTGTCAAGGCAGGAGCCCTGCCGTGGCTGGCTGCTCTGAGATAAGATATCTGTTCACCTTTCATAAATGTCAGACTTGAAATAAAAAAGGATAATGAGGTCTCATTTCCACCAAAGCAAGCATGCACCTACTAATTAACCCACAGACCACTAACAAATGTGCGGTTTAGATGCTTTTGCTGCAATTGTCGATGTGCAAATAGCTTGGGCTCAGAGGATCTGATTTCCTTACCCTCCTCTGCTGTTTTTAAGATATTTTAAATGGTCCTGCTGAGTCAACATCTGTTCATTCATTTAGTGCACATTTGCATAATACCCACTGTGTGCAAGGCACTTGATCAGGGCTGTGGGGGACCTTACGAGGCTGTATTTTGGGAGGAGCAGAGGATCTGGCGCCCCGCAAGTCGGGCTGTGAATGTTGGCCTCATCACTCTACATGTGGTTATAAATGTTACACACCTCAATTGATTCATGGGCTCATATAAAATGGAGATAATGCTTCTGTGTGTTGTAAGTTGTTGTTGGGATTAAATGAGATAATATAAGTAAAGTCTCTAGCAGGTGGAAAGTGGTACTTATTATAAAGGAGCAGGTCAAGGAGAAAGAGAAGGGAGGGAGGGGAAGGAGCATGAAGGGACTATGGTGGAGGTGACAAGGAGTGGAAAACACATGAGGAGAAGTAGGAGGTGGCATCTCTGTCTCATTGATCTCCAGATGGTGAACAAGATTGACACACGTACAAATTACCAGGGTGGAACTGGTGACTAGAGAGAGATAGAAAAGTATGACACTTGAAAGAAGGCAACTAAACCTTACAATGGAATTGGGAGGCAGAGCTCAGGGGGTGCAGAGAACGTCAGAGGATGACTATTTTGGAGTCCTGGACGGATGGACAGACCGAAAAGGGAGAGATGGGCAGGGAAAGGCTTGAGCAAAATCCTGGAGGCGGGATGGTCCAGGCTGTGTTTACAACAGTCCCAGCTGGTGGGGCCGGTGGGGTGTGGTGAAAGGCGAGGCTGCACACATATGCTTCACCTGGACCACGCAGACTGGATGCTTTGCTCTGAAGGTGGTTAGAAGTTTTGAATGAGAAGGCGATTCCAGAGGGGGAAATCCAAAGTGAGAGAAATAATTCTGAATTATTTCACATGGGACACTACAAGTAAGGAAGAGCATTCTATAAAGGGGGTTTTGTTTCTTTACTGCGGGAGCAGTGATGCTCCCTTACCTCTAAAATGCGTCTTATGTCTTTCAAAAGGAATGCTTCAGGAATTATTGTAGTTAATTCTAACACGTTAGTAGTGAGTAAATGGTGGACCCCAAAGTGATCAGTCCACATCCTAATTCCAGGAGTTTGTGAAGGTGACCTTATTTAGAATGAAAGTGTCTTTGCAGATGTAATTAAATCAGGGATCTTGAGATTAGATTATCCAGGTGGGTCCTAAGTCCAATGATAAGAGACATACAGAGGAGAGACACAGAGGGAGAAGAGAAGGCCAAGTGAAGATGGAGTGATGCAGCCACGAGCCAAGGAATGCATGGAGCCCCCAGAAGCTGCAAAAGGCAAGGAAGCATCTCCTCAAGGGCCTTCGGAAAGACTGTGGCCCTGCCAACACCTTGATTTCAGACTTCTGGCTTTGAGGCCAGAGTTTGGTGATTTCAGGGAGAGTTTTATAAGGTAGGTAGCTGGTTGAAACTAGGCAGGGTTTATGACAAAATAATTTTAGATTGGTGGGTAGAGTGAGGAAAGAATCTTGACGCAAGCCTTAATGAGCAAACTGCTGGCCTTGAAAAGTATTTAGTTGATTTATAGGAACAGGTATTTCCTGGAGCTCCAGCTATGTTATTTTTCTTGGTCCCACTATTTTTCAGCACAGGCAGAGGAAAGCATGGTTGTTTAAGTTCTCACTATAAATATATAGAACAGCCGAAGCACTGTTTTAGGCCCCTGTGTGTGTGTATGTATGTGTGTGTATCTCTCTCTATATACAGGTATATATGCGCTTACTCATGAGCCTTCCTAATCTCTTGTGATTTTATGGATGAAACATAGGGTACGCCATGGTACTGAAAAGATCCTTGTGGCCCATGCTTTAACATAAACTTAGGGGAGAGCAGGACCTTTTTTGCCTCCTTGGTCACGTAGGAATTAGAATCTCTCCTCTGCCCTCCTCAGAGTGTTTGTATTATAGTTTATAGTTTGCTAGAGTTGCCATACACACACACACACACACGTATATGTATGTATATCCCTGCCTTCACACACACACACACACACACACACACACACACACACATATGTATATATATGTATATCCCTGCCTTCATCAATCTTGAATTCTAATGGGAATGTGAAGGAGAACAGAAAATAGAATAGTCAATAAATACACACATACGTACAGAAAACTGGATTTCAGAAAGTGTTAAGCTTTAAGGAGAAAAATAAAACATGACAAGAAGATGAGGATTGTGTTGGGGAAAGAGGAAGGAAGGACAATGTTCATAAGCGCTGTGGGAAAAAATTGGCCTCTGTGGCCACACAGGCTTGGGGAGCGCTGGGTTAAACAAAATTAAAGACCCCATCACCCCCAGAACACCTAAGTCTGATGTCCGTCAGTGTTTATGAAGAGACTGCAAGAAGAGACTGAAACAGACAGTATTTCTTAAATGGATTTGGCTTCATGGCCTTCTTTCCATAGAACCTGAGGCTGTTTTTGTCCTTGGCAATAGTTTTAAGGAAGACCCCCATCGTCGAAGGATGCCTGCCCTGAATGCAGGACACCTGCCTTGAAGAAACTGAGAGCCAGCCAGGGAGGTGCTGGTGTGATCATCCAAGGCTCGGGCTGGTGTGGAATGCAGGGGTGAGAAGAAAGAAGCCATCCCAGGTGGAAGGTGAGGAAGGGAGAGTGTGACAACCTATGAGCTTCTTCCTAGCACTTCTGCCAGAATATGGGACCACTTTGCCCAGGAGATGAAGAAACACCTCAATTTTCTCAGTTCTTTCTGTTCCTATCACTGAATTGGAGTTAATGTTTGTTGAATGAATGAAGAGACCCAATGGATTGAAGGAAACTAGGTAGATGGCATCAACACTTAATCGGTTTATGGAAAACAATGAGGTTACCCATTTTTAAAAATCCCCCGTTACAAATTCGCAGCCCCCTCTTCTTGCTTTCACTGCCCCCGGTCTTTTGTTGGCCACACGGCACGGCATACAGGGTCTTAGTTCCCCGACCAGGGATCGAACCCGTGCCCCCTGCAGTGGACGCCTGGAGTCCTAACCACCGGACCGCCAGGGACGTTCCCAGCCGCCACTCTTCTAGCAGGAATTCTGGTTTCGTTTATTAGCATCTCTAAGTCACTTAGGAGTGTTTCCATGTGCCTGACCCATCCCCATGCTGTACGGAGTGGGGAGATGACACCTCTGTTGTCCGAACCTCACAACCACTGCGACCCTGTCTCCACACATAGCAGCTCGCCTACTGGACTCCGTCACCTCAAACCCTGGATTGAGTTGCAGAGACGGAGCCATGGATGGGGTAACTGCTCCCTGCACGCCATCCCCCTGGCAGTTCCAGCAACCAGGATGCCTCCTGGCTTCGGGAAAAAGCTTCTTTACCTTTGAAGACCCACCAGGCCCCTGACGTTACAGGACTTCACCAAGGTGTCCGGCCCGCTGTGATTTCAATGGCGGCCTCTCCTCTCCAACCCTCAGATTCGGGGTGCCGGCCACCTCGCTTCCCCCTCCTCCGCTCTCCGAGGCCTCCCTGTCCTGATTTGCAATCTGGCCTCCCTGCGGACCACCCCAGGCTTCAGACAAGCTGAAGTGTCCCTGACTCTCGATGAGCGGAGGACCCCATTCAGGGTAACGCTTCTCCCAAGAGGCTCCTCTGACCTGATGTAAGTTCGGGGGTGCAAATGGACGAAGAACGTTGCCCAACTGTACTCTGCTACATCCAAGCCCCGAACGTATGTGTGGAGACGTTCAGGGTGTAACTCCATCCATCAACCACATCTAGGCCTCCAGGCCTGTCCCCAGCATCTGTAAACCATCGTTTCCAACACACCCTACGTGTTTGCTTTCACCCAACAAGTTAATGGAGCTGTTCCTCCTCAGGCCTCCGGGGCTGTGTTTCTGGCTTTGGGGCTCATCAGCTTGGGGACCGTCTCCCACCTTGGACAGACCCCGACTTCCTCCCCAGGTCTGAGTCTCTACCTCCTGCCAGGCAGTGCTCAGCTTCATGGGCTCCTGAATCACCCTCCTCAGAAACATTTTGTTCCCAGGGTTTTTTTAAGCTTGCCACAAAAACATAGAATTTTTTTTTTTTTTTAATTTGAAATTCATTTTCAGTCTTCTTTTATAGATCTGTCATTTATACAATGGCTGGAAAACTTTCTAAAATCAGATATAATTTATGAACCCCTTCTTTTCGGAGTAATGTCATTTTGTACATTAAAATGATAATGACTGGAGGGCTCAGATGTGTCTCTCCTGCGGGTGGGGGAGGGGAGAGGAGGGAGGGGGAGATAGTGGGTGAGAGGCTGTTCCGGTTCTTCTGAAATAAGTCTCAGTGTGCCTGTGCTCAGCCCCCGAGCAGGGGCTTGCAGGGAAGGAAGGAAATAGGAAAAAAAAAATGTATTTTTCACATCCTTGAAGTGAGAATAGCAGTGGAAAGCAGCTTAAGCCCCTTACGAAAGAAAAAGACCTTGACAAATAGTTAATGACACCCTTAAAGCTTTTAAATTGTACCTGATTCTCAAAAAAAAAAAAAAAAAAATTCTCTGACGTGGTTGAGGGCAACAGTGTGAAGCAGTAGTTTTCAGTCTTAGCGGCTTATTAGAACTGCTTGGGGAAGCTTTTTAAAAATACATAAGCCCAGGCCCCTTCTCCTCATTCTGGTTTCATTGATGTGGGCTGGGGTCCAGACACAAGTATTTTTAAAAGTGTTCCACCAGATGAATCTAATGGGAATAGCGGCCCTCAGAAGATGGGGTTCCAATCTCAAGTGAATATAGTTGGTGCATTGCATGATCTTGGGTCAGTAATCAAAGCTAATGCTTACTTACTCCTTGCCATGGGTCATGTGCTATTCCAAGCTCTTTCCCTGTATTGAGCCTTCTTAACAATCTACGTCGTGCATACACTGTTGTTGCTATCCTGTTCCTCAGATGAAAAAAATGAGGCTCAGAGAGGTTAAGTAAACTGCCTAAAGTCACAGAGCCAGAAATTGACTCAGGTGAGATTTGAACCCAGGCAATCTGACCTGGGGGCCCATGTTCTACCTGCTATGCTCACTGATTTCCTAAAGGATCTAAGTTTCTGTTTCTAAGTAGTCTATTAATTTGTTTGCTCATCTATAAAATGAGGTAAATGGAGCTAGGTGATTTTTAAAGTTCTGTGGTTATAGGGTCTCAATTTTAAGGAGGATGAAAACGAGTCCCAGAGAAATGAAGCGTCTTGCTGCCATCACCCAGCCACTGAGTCAGGCAGAGCCAGCTCTCCAATCCAGATCTCCTGAATCTTTGTGCAGAATTCTTTCCCCATTTCACAGTAAAGCAAGTTGAAGGAGGAGTTCGTCTCTAAAACAACCCACTGGAAATTTAAGTACTCCACGAAAAGAACGCAAGTCCCAGGTTTAAAACTGTGACTCAAATCTTAAACCCATGTTCTTCCTTGTATCTTCCAGGAGACAGACTAAAGCGATATTCAATATAACCAAATTGAGCACCTCGTTTATGGAACCCTGATCTACTTGCTGTGAAGGATAGGAGAGAAGAAAAGAAGTATGGTCTTGTCTTCACTGGAAAAGTAAAACAAAATAAAAACCAAAAAACACCCTAGAGCATCAGACGCAAGGGAGAAGAGAACTCTCTCTACCCCCCTGTGCCAGGGTCATGGGCATCCTTCACTCAGTTTTCTGCCTCTGCCTTCCTAGCTCCTCCTCAATGGAGAGAGGAGAAGTTGTTTTAAGGCAATTGAAGGATGACATTTATTGGAGGTGTAGTTACTGTGTTAAAAAGACATTGGACTTTGCCCAATCTTTCCTTCCCTTCCCCTCCCTGCAGTGGGTAGGGTGGGGCTTGGGGGTGGGGGCGGGGTGCAGTCTCTCCCCTCTGTCCCTCCACATGCATTCTGAGTGCCCTGATCAATTTTCAGGTCCCCATACCAAGCAGTGGTCCCGAGACAGTCACAAGCGCTGATTTGGATTCCGAGTCCAGGGCTACAATGTCTGTAGGAGAACCTCTTAGGACTTCCAGAGTCTGAAGACATGCACGTTAACCCCAAATTTCCAGAAACTCTATGTTAAAGAGCATCCTTCCAGCCATCTGCTCTACCCTACCCACAGTATGAGTCATCCGCAGGACTAATATTACACTGTGATAAGTAGCGTTATCCTAAATGTACCCTGTGAAGCCATCAAGAGAGCAAACATTGAAATAGAACAATTGCTTCAGGTTTTGACCTGGAAGAAGTCACTTAGCACTTATTCAGATCGATGGATACTAACTTCCAAGCAAGCTCAGACATATGGTCTTAAATATTTAGATACATAAACAGGGTGGGGTTGAGGGGGGAGTTAATTTCTTTTCCTAAGAAAGAAAATTTAGAAAGAGGAGGAAGGAGAAAAAGAATTTTTTAAAAAAAATGTATTCTTGCCCATACACCATCTCTTTAGAAACATTTTTATGAGCTGAACGAAAATGAATTTTTAAAAAGGAGATTAAATTCCCCCCAAAACACACATGGGCTTATAAAGTTAAGGGGAAAATACATTGTGGTTTTGGCCAAGCCCAGGGGGGAGGTGCTCTGGCCTGTGTGCGTTGCACAGCAGGTCAGCCATCCTGCTGCCTATCCACCTTTCACCCTCTGCCCTCCTGGGAGATCTGTCCCCAGCCTGGATGGTGTGGTGGACGTGGGGAGCTGTGGCACCCCAAGATGGTCCAGCACCTCGCCGCCAACCAGCCAGAGTGCATGAGTTTTCACGACATGGCCAAAGTACACGGACAGATTTGACCAGGATGGACTCCTACCTCTCCACTGTGGCTGCAGATTGGAAACTCATTGCTTGATCTCTTCCCTGAGCTTACGAAAGTCAGATTCTGAGCAAGAAGACATCAAACCCAGGCTCAGCAATAGATTTACTACCGGAGATAATATGAAGCTGGGTGTCTGGGCCTACGGTTTATATATCTGACAGATTTTGAAGAGCCTACTCTCTTATACGTGGACTTATTGATGGCTTGACATTCTCTCACCATCCTTTCTTGAGCTCACATATGTGCCGGACACTGTGTGAAGGGCTTGAACCATGTCAGGTACTTTATCAAAGTAACCACCAAATAAGGATTCTTAGGCTCAAGAATTCAGTGAGTTCTCAAGGTCCCATGTCTGATTTCTGATGGGGGAGGTGTAAAGGGGGCAGGAGCCAATTTGTCAAGTTATAATGCCACGGTCCTCATATCGCTAACCACTTCATTAGAGTATTACTTAAAATGTAAATTTGAAATGTGTGCAGCAGTCATCAGTAACTCCAAACGGTTCATTTGTAGAAAATAAGCTCAGGGGGGTTGGCACTCCCTCATCTCTTAGATAGAACTTCTAGATAAACTCTGACCTGGTTGCTATGTTTGGGCAATGCATTATCATTTCAGTATCGATCTGAGAAAACCATAATTAGTCACGAAAATATGTTAGAGGAAAAAAAGATAGAAATAATATAGTTCTTTCTCTGTTCCCCCCTCAAATAAATGTAGATAATCAGAGTGTGTCTATGCCACGAGATACATGATTCATTCTCCAGTGTTATCTCCCTTTGCTATTCATATCAATAGTGTTGGCTCTTGTCCCTTTATTGTAATTAATCTCTTAATTATCTGTCTTTTTGACTTGACTCTGAAGGCAAGGACCTATCTGATGCACCTTGTGCCCCTAGTTTGGGTTGGGTGGCTTTAAGGTCCCTTACACAAAGATGACAAATGTGTGGCACACGTGCTGTTGTTCCACCTTCCCAGGCTGTGGAAGACATTACTAATCAATCACTGCACTGAGCCTCTTGCTGGTCATAGACTTCTTCAAGTCAGACCTGTGGGTAGTCTCTAGCAACTAACCACAAATGCCATGAAAAATGGAATCTTTTCCACACCCCAGTTCTAATGTTTAAATATGAAGCCTTCCTCAAAAAGGAAGGGCTCTGGAAACATGAGAACACTGAGGAGATGTAAGAAATGATAGAAGCTCCCTAATCAACAGCACCCCTCTGCTAGGGGCTGGTCCAGAGAAGGCTCATCAAAGAAGTGACACAGGCAAGTGACCCACATTGGGCAAACCTACCTGGGATTTTTCAGTCTGGAACAAGGGGAGGAATTCTAAGTTTTCTTCAGTGATGAGGACTTGAGATGTGAGATTAGGAGGAGTCAGAGACTATGGGCAAACTACTCTGATAAAATAAAACTGTCATGCAGAGTTGGCTTGAAGACATCCTGGCCCACGTGATTTCTGGTGTCCTGTCATCTCTGAGGCACAGACGGGCCTCTAACCTTTATCTTAGTTTGGTTGCATTGCCAACAAAGTCCCCTTTTTGGTGACATTAGTTTGAACCCTACTTCACATTTTGATTGAAGCCATCAAAAGTTGAGAACATGATTTTACTCAGCGTTCTTGGCATTCACACTGCTTTAAGGCTTTACTTGTATAGCTAACAAGACATGTTGCAGCAAAGCTCTGGGCTGCCTCCACACCATCACATCTGATTGGAGGGCTGGAAAAAAAAATGCAACTTGATGCTCTGGAGTTCTTGTGGCATTTGTTTTCTTATTCCTTTATAAGGACTCAGACAAGAGGGATGGATTCTTTCTCTGGGTTCTTGACTCAGAGATTTGCCTTTCTCAAATCTACAGCAAAAACTCATTCTCAGTAGGAGGCAGCTTGTAGGGTTCTAGCCCTGGCTCCACCACCGATGTGTACATGGCTTTGGAGATGTCCCTTTACTTTTCTGTTTCTGTCAAATAGGGAGTGGAGACAGTGACCTTGAGGATCTTTGCAACAGTGAAGTTCCTTGACTGACTGCTCAGAGCTGGACAAAGCTGAGGCCTCAGGTTGACCTCTTCCTTCTGGCTGGCACTCTTCCAGGCTGAGGGAGCTCACCTCTCGCTAATGAAAGGAGGCATCAGCAAACTACAGAATGCTTCCCTGCTCCACCTTCCATGAAGCCTGTTGCTATTTTGTCTCATGAAGAGGAAACCCATTTCTCTGTTCTGGGTTTTGTGGTCCCCACACTTTTTCCTCACTCTTATCACTAAGCTTCAACGTCCTCCAGAGTAACCTATTCACAGCATCAGTCCCCATCTCTTAGGGATGCTCAGGGAATTTTCCTTTTATACCACCTCCAGTAATTCACAGGATGAATAAATTCAAGTCCCACACCTGGATCTAGTAACACAGTTATTCTAGGATCAGGAAGCAAAAAACCAGGCTTCTACCAAAACCCAGCAGCTGAGAGATGAAGGAAGGTCTTCTCCAAACCTCTTGTATCTTGGGTTAGACTTTTGCCTCCATAAAAAAGAAAAGACCAAAGCTTAGGCTAAGGGAGTAGTTGCACTCTGTGTGTGTGTGTGTGTGTGTGTGTGTGTTTCTTTCAAATGAATTCTTCCTAAAGAAAGGCTTGCTCGTGTGGGTGGACAATCTTTTAAGAGCCACGAATCAGCCTCTGTCTGCTCTAATGGATGACTCGTCTGAGACTTCTCAAGTGATTGGCACTTGGTACCCAAGGAGTAATCAGTTGGAAAGTCTTTTCAGTGTGGCAGAGTTAGGGATGTGAGAGCTGTTCTCATGATGTGATGGGACAAATGTTCATCATTACAGACAGGCATGGGGGGAAGAGAAAGATAAGAGTAAGTAGGAAGCCCACCTTTCATTCCTTACACAGAATTTTTACAGAAGAGCTAGTAACATCTTCAGTTTACGAAGCCCAGAGGATTTAGTTTTAGAACCCACGTCTCCTGACTCTCCATCCAGGGATTTTTATTCTTGAACCCTCACTTCCTTTGTTGAAGACCCCCCTCAGCAGTCTCTTCTGCATCCCAATTACGCAGACACTCAGGAACTTTGACTGTCATGTTCTAGATCTCTCCAAGACTTCTCTATTTTTTTTAAATCGAAGTATAGTTGATTTACAATGTTGTGTTAATTTCTGCTGTACACCAAAGTGATTCAGTTATACACATATATACATTCTTTATATATATATTCTTTTCCATTATGGTTTATCATAGGATGTTAAATATATTTCTCTGTGCTATACAATAGGACCTTGCTGTTTATCCATTCTGTATATAAAAGCTTACCACTGCTAGCCACAACTTCCCACCCCATGCCTCCCCCTTGGCAACCACCAATCCAAGACTTCTTTAGCATATACATGTGTCCTGCTTCAAGCCACATCAAAATGATTAACTCCACCAACAGATAATGTTTGGTTTCCAAAGGGATTCTTTACTTCACCGAGGGCTTCTTTGAAGAGCAAGTTCTGTGTTGAAATAGACCTTTATTTCCAAAAATTGGGATTGAAGAGCCAAATCTGTGAGCAGAGGCTGTACCCTGAAGAGCCACGTGGAAAGACAAAGTCATGAGGAAGTGGATACCATGAGGAAAGGTACAAAGCAGGGCAAGGATGAAGATAGGGAGGAGAAAGAAAGCAAGGCCAGGGATAGTGGGGAGAGTCCAGGAAAAGCACAGACCCAGTGGGTAGCACATCCAAGGACCTGAGGAAAGGTCCTGAAAACCCTACTGAGATCCAGAGCTGCCTTAGACCCCATTCCTGCTTCCTGAGGCCTCACCTGACTGCCATCTTCCCTGCCCCCAGTGACAATAGCCACCCCCATCCCGAGTCAGCCAAGAGAGACACTGTTTCTTCATCCCTGAGTGCCTAGTTGAAATGTTTGTTTCAGGAATGAAGCTATTGTGTAAAATTCAGCCCATCTGAACCTCCAGCAGCTTATGGCAAGGGAGAAGTCCCCTCGTTTGGCTAATGATCAGAGAAAGCTACAGTGAAACAGCAGGGACGCTCTCTTCAGGGCTGACCCAATGTGACTTTTCTCTGTAGTAGAAAGTCGGATAAAGAATGAGAAACATGGACGGAGACACATCCCGCTAGGACATTAGGAGAAACAGCTAACTGACAGGAAACAATGGTCTCTGAGATCAGCTGCTCTGACAAATAAGTGAAGTATTTCTTAGTTATCCCTGCTGTTGGGTTTTAGCCCTTCCTATGCCCTAGTCCCAGCTAACTATTTTCATACAGTTCTAAAGGCTGGGTTCATATAAGTTTTCTACTGCACCAGGAAATAAAAAAAAAAACACTTCATGCAGACGCTTTTAGAGTAGTTTAATACTCTTGTAAATAGATCAAACAAGCTGAAACCACTTTGCAGTCCCCAAATTTGAGTCCACAAGAGTACCAAGCAAGCAACCTAGTAGAAAAAAAAGCCCGTCTATCTTTTTCTTTTCCACTCAAACAGAATTCTAAGAGGCCCCTGAGATAACAGGATAATTAACCTCCTTTCAATAACTAACAGGAGTTAGTGGAAGCAGCTCTGATCAGAGAATGTGGAAAATTGCATTTCATACTGGTACCACTCAACACCGGTTACCTCATCTTGGGCAAGTTCCCGACCTCTTGGGGCTTTGGTTAATCCACCTGTAAAGTGAAATTTGGGACTTGGTCAGTTGTTTTCCAATTATGCTTCCTGTAGCCCTAGGGCCATGTGAAGGAATTGGAGCAGGTGAGGTCCTAGGTTCCCCACCTGTATTAAAAAGTGCAACTCTGTGTTGCTTATTGACTTCTGCCTATTCTTTCCTTTCAAGGGTTTCATTGCTTAAAATATTCTAAAAATAAGATAAAATAGAAAACCACTGAACTTGGTGGCTTCCAGAGTGGACTCTCTGAAAAAAACAATCACTATTGCAGAGGGAAAAATAATGTTTCGAAGATTTATGCACAGACAAGACACAAAATAAAAATGCCATCAGTGCGGAACAGCAGTGTCAACTCTGGAGTTGGGTCCTTTGATCATTTAACAGACCCCAGGATCATATTGGTTAGAGGATATTTATATCTCACCTTACTAATCACATCTCCAAATATTTGATGTATGTTGCTTAAAATAATCAGCCCTATAATAAACAAAACCTCAGTTTTGTTTAGTATTCACTGATCAATATTTTATAACTAAGAAAGGATGCATAAGTTCACTTGGGGACCTTGTTATAAAAGCAGCTCTTCTGGCCAGTCGCCCAAGATTCTGTTCTAGAATATCTGGGGTGGGGACTTGGAATCTGCTGTTTTAAGAGGTCTCCCAGCCTATAGATCATACTTTGAGAAGTACCACTTGTGTTAGGTTGGAGCTCCCAGAGGCAGACCCTGGCATGAAGTTTTTGTGTAAGTGATTGATTAAGAAACTGCTCCCAGTAGAAACTGTCAAGAAAGTGGGGGAAACAGGACAGGAAAGGGAAAGAAAGTACATACGGATACAACTTCAGATAAAGTCTCAGGTTTGTTCTAATCCTGCAGGGAGATGCCTAAGAGTGAGTGAGTTCCTACAAGAGTCAAGGGATCTGGGCTTTCACACACCAGTCAGTCGTAAGCTGAGCCACAGGGGATGCAAATTCCCAGGTACCACCAGCTCTCTGCATTGAAAGTGGTCCTCATGAGAGAGAATCTGGGTGGAGTAGGGCAGGTGAAGTGCTTCACAAACTGAAAACTATCAAGTGGGTCAGGCTTAAGAGACCACAGTTGAAGGACACATTCAGTCCAAGATGCTCCATTGCTAGAAAATCAGTGCCAACAAACATGAAAAAAAACATGAATGCCCAAGGAAACATTTATGACAAGCTTGGATGGGTGAACAAAAAGGGAATACTCAAGGTGAAAATGTTACTGTACTCATGCATCAGTAATTTCATGTAAAGTCAAAGGTCCATCAAATATGACACTGAATTTAACAGAAGATTTTCTACTCAAATGGCATTAAATTTCTTTTTGACACTCTCAGAGGGCAGATTTATGAAATAACTGCCCATTTCACTGCCACTTTCCACTGTGAAGTGTGCAGCTGTTAAGCTAGCCCACTCCATCCATCTTAATTCTTTCCCTTCAAGGCACTTATATATTTCTACATTTCTGATGATTATACATATTTTTCTTGTCTCTGATACTGAGCCATAAACTCCATGAGGGTAAAGACCACATTTAATGGTCAGTACACTCCAGTGCTTACAGTAGAGGTCTTCACAAACTCTGAGCAGGTAAATAAAGGCTGCAGGTTGACTTAAACTATCCACAGTCCAAAGCTTTCCTTTGTTAGCTCCATGTAAGCAAAACTTTTCCTAGCCTTCCATTATATTGGATTCCTTGGGTTAATCAACCAAGGAATCCTTTATGAGATTAATCCTAATTCCTTAGGTAATTAATCAACCAAGTATTTATTGAGCACCTAGTCTGTACCCATTTTGACATTGAGAAGGTTACAAAGTGGTATAAAACACAGTCCAAGTACTCTGGGCTCATTGTTTGAGAGAAACAATGTTTAAATCATATGAGTCAAAAATGAGAATAATGTAACAATATAATCAAGTGCTACATTATCAAATGCTACTAAAACTCAAAAGGGAGAGTATATATCAAAAGTTAGTTGTAAAGTACAAACTATAAAAGCAAAAGGAATTAGAGTACATTTCATCATCATGTCAGCTCTGATCAGTTGGCAGTGGTTGCCTAGAGAATCGTCTTAAGAAATCTTAGCCCAAATATGAGCTGAGACACTGTTCAAATTGATAAGCAGTATCTGCCAGAGCAAAAAATGATGAGTGGTTTTATAAGTGAAGCAAATTTTATATTCCCAGCAACAACATTACTCTTTGTTCAAGAATAGCTTAAGATGTGGTATATAAATACACTGGAATATTACTCAGCCATAAAAAAAGAATGAAATTCTGCCATTTGCAGTAACATGGATGGACCTAGAGAATATTATGCTTAGTGAAATAAGTCAGACAGAGAAAGACAAATCCTGTATGATATTACTTACGTGTGGAATCTAAAAAATAACACAAATGAATGTATATAGCAAAACAGAAACAGACTCACAGATACAGGAGACAATCTAGTGGTTACCAGAGGGGAGAGGGAAGGGGGTAGGTGCAAGTTAGGGGTATGGGATTAAGAGATACAAACTAATATGTATAAAATAGATAGGTAACAAGGATATATTGCATAGCATAGGAAAATATAAACATTATCTTGTAATAACTTTTAATGGAGTATAATCTAAAAATCCTGAATCACTATTCTGTACACCTGAAACTGATATAATATTGTAAATCAACTATATTTCAATTTTTAAAAAAGAATAGCTTAATAAGAGAGAGATTTTAGAATCCAACTACCAAAGGGAAATCCTATATTTATATCAGGCAAAATAGACTTTAACTTAAAGAATTACGGGTCTTTCATAGAGATTGTCATACTGACTGAAGTAAGTCAGACAGAGAAAGAGAAATATCATATGATATCCTTTATATGTGGAATCTAAAAAGAAATGTTACAAATGAACTTATTTACAAAACAGAAACAGACTCACAGACTTAGAGAACGAATTTCTGGTTACTAGGGGAGAAGGATGGGGGAAAGAGATAGTTAGGGAGTTTGGGATCGACAGGTACATGTATATACTGCTATATTTAAAATGGATAACCAATAAGGACCTACTGTATAGCACAGGGAACCCTGCTCAATGTTATGTGGCAGCCTGGATGGGAGGGGAGTTTGAGGGAGAATGGATACATGTATATGTATGGCTGAGTCACTTTGCTGTGCACCTGAAACTATCACAGCATTGTTAATTGGCTATACCCCAATATAAAATAAAAAGTTAAAAAAAAAAAAAAGACTTAAGGGGTCTTTCAGAGTTTGACCACTTAACAATGAACAAAGAGGAAACCAAAAATAAATGACATCAGGAACAGTGTTTCAAACTAATGATTTACATGTCAAAGAATTAATAGATATCTTTGGAGAAACCGATGAAGCTCTCAAATATTTTCACTCCAAAAGTGACTTTTCTGTGGCATTTTAATAAAAGTCAATGGTTAGGAAAGAGATGTTGTGGAAAAAAATTATATCAAAAATCCTATCCCTTGATTCATTCTTTGTTCATTCTAAGAGTTAGTGAATTGTTGTGTTTATTACTGATATTTTGCTAAATGTAAGATAAATTATTTGTCCCTTTTTTCAAGATATAGACCCAAAGAGACCTTTTTATTTCCTTCACTCTTATGAAATTTTGATGTTTGATTTTAAGTAAATTTATTCTCAAAAGTCTTTATATTCTGCTATTTATACTTAGATAATAGGATCTTCTTACATAGAAGGGGCTTATTAAGAGTTTATTAAATATTTGGCTGAATGAATAGGTATGATTTGTCTGCCTTCAGGCGTGAACACAGTTAAAGCAACTTTGATCAACAAGCAACTACAACATGGTTCTTAAAGACGTTTCTGGAAAGGGATAGCTTAGCAACCTTGAGTCTTTCACTCAGAGAGAAGAAATTGGCAATACTTTATTAAATCTCACCAGTACATCTCCAGTCCTACTTCAATAGAGGCACACATAGATGTGAAGCATTGACTATATGCCAGGCACCGTGCAAGCATTCAGTACCATGAACTTCCTGTAAGGAACTTGTAGATAAATCAAACAATTAAGACGTAGAATCACTGAAGTCTGATATATAATTGTATAAAACCAAAGGCTAATGCATATAATACAGATACTGAGAACCAAAAAGGGGTTAAGACAAGAAGAAAATAGTGTGACAATTATCAACAGCAAAGAAGAGGGAGGAGTAGAGACAGCATTAGAAAAGGTAAAATGAAGATAAGGCAAGATGGCACATAGGAGGTTCCTGTGCTCCCCTCCTCCCATGACACACCAAACATACAGCTACACACAGAGCAATTTCCTTTGAGAGGGATCCAGAAACTAGCTAAGCAATGCTGACACATTAGATGAATGAAAAAATACCCACACTGAAACAGGAAGGAAAGGCCGAGATACATTATCACCATAAACCCCATCCCTGGCATAGCACCATACAATCAGGAGAGAATGCTCAACTCCCACTTTCTCCCTAATAATTGAAGGGTTTGAACCCGACATTTAGCACCTCAACTTTAAGACTCCCAACTGAGGGATAGGCTCTCAAAATACCTAGCTTCAAAGCCAACCAGGCTCTTGCCCATGAGACCCACAAGAGTATAGTAAACAAAAAAACATTTCTTAACCAGCTATTCCTCCCAGGAACACAGAGGGAGCAGGCAAAAATGCTCATCCATCTCTCAGTCTTTCCCTGAAAGAAGTTTATCCGCATATTTTAAAATTTGTTGCTCAGGAGTCAGGCTTCTAATTTAGCTGTGATCCTCCCTGGAGGCCAGAGAAGCTGGTGGACACCTCTCCCATCTTTTCACTTCTCACCTGGCTCCGATAGCCATGGGGCTTACAATTCACAGACCCACAGTACTGTGGCAAACAAAGAAGCAGTTCCTTCTTCTGCTTCCAAGGATCACGCCCCCTCCTCCTGCAACTATACACCCAGGCCCAGCACAGAGGGAATAGACAGAAAGGCCTGTCTCCCAGTTTCTCCCTGGAACGAGATTAACTACATACTTTCTCAGCTGCTGCCTGAGGGCCTAGCTTCCAATCAGTCTGCTTCTAAATGCTGACTGTGATATTCCCCTTTGGGAAACTAGTGGATCTTGGCATACCCTCAACTACTGGGAGCCACTAAGAACAAAGAAGGAAGCTTGGACAATCACAAAAGTTTGACAGACAGCTAGGAGCTTGGACTGGGCTAATTGATGATGTTCATCTCCTACTCAAGACCACTCTGTCAAGACTGGGAGAGGTGACTGTTTTATCTAATGCACAGAAACCAACACGGAGGGTCCAGGAAAATGAAGAAACAGAGGAATATGTTAAAACAAAAGAACAATATACATCTCCAGAAACAGATCTTAATAAAATGGAGATAAATGATTTACCTGATAGTTCAAAATAAGGGTTATAAAATGCTCAATGAAGTCAGGAGAGCAATGAATGAATAAAATGAGAATTTCAACACAGAGGTAGAAAATATTAAAAAGTACCAAACAGAAATCACAGAGCTGAAAAGTACAATGACCATACTGAAATTTTAATAGAGGGATTCAACAACAAGCTATATTAAATTGGAAGAAAGGATTGGTGAACTCGAAGACAGGGTAGTGGAATTCATCCAATCAGAGGAGCAAAAAGAAAAAAGAATGAAAAAGAGTGAAGATAGTGTAAGAGAATTATCAAACACCATCAAATGGACCATTATATACATTTTAGGGGTACCAGAAAAAGAAGAGAGAAAAAGACAGAAAACTTACTTAAAGAAATAATGGCCCAAACCTTTCTTAACCTGGGGAAAGAAAAAGATATCCAGATCCAGGAAGACCATAAATTATCAAGGAAATTGACTCTAAAGAAAGTCGCACTGAGACATATCATAATTAAACTGTCAAAAATTAAAGACTGAGAGAGAGTCTTAAAAGAAACAAGAGAACAGCAACTTGTTGTGTTGTACAAGGGAACCCCCATAAGACTATTAACAATTTTTTCAACAGAAACCTTGCTGGCCATAAGGGTGGGATAATATATTCGAAGTGCTGAAAGAAAAATCTGCCAGACAAGAATACTCTACCTGGTAAAGTTGTCCTTCAGAATTAAAGAAGAGATAGACTTTTCCAGACAAACAAAAGCTGAAGGAGTTCATCAACACTAGATTGGCCTTACAAGAAATGTTAAAAGGAGTTCTTCAACCTGAATGAAATGATGCTAATTAGTAACAGGAAAACATAAAAGTATAAAACTCATGGGTAATGGTAAATATATAGTAAAATTCAGAACACTCTAATATAATGGTGGTGGGTAAATCACTTAAACTCTAGAATGAGGATTGAAAGAAAAAGTCTTAAAAAATAAATATCACTGCAATAATTTGTTAATGAATACATAATGTAAGATGAAAATTGAAAACAAAATATTGAAAGAGACTGTAAAAATATAGAGCTTCTGTATGTATTCAAAATTAAGTTCTTACTAGCTTTAAAAATACTGTTATAAATATAAGATGTTTATGTAAGCCTCACAGGAGCCACAAAGCAAAAACCTATAGTAGATACACAAAAAACAAAGAAAAAGGAATCAAAGCATACCACTACAGAAAGTCATCAAATCACAAAGGAAGAGAGAAATAGAGGAAGAAAGGAATTACAAAACAACCAGAAAACAATGAACAAAATGGCAATAGTAAGTCCAAACCTATCAATAATTACTTTAAATATAAATGGACTAAATTCTCCAGTCAAAAGACATTCAGTGACTAAATGGATTAAAAAATAAATAAAATAAGACCAAACTACATGCTGCTTACAAGAGACTCACTTCATCTTTAAGGAACCCAAGACTGAAAGTGAAGTGATAGAAAAATAAATTATATGAAAATGGAAATCAAAAGAAAACAGTGGTAGCTATATTTGTATCAGACAAAATAAACTTTACTCTAAAGACTGTAACAAAAGATGGTCATTACATAATGATAAAAGGGTCAATTCTTTAAGAGGATATAACATTTGTAAGTATTTATGTATCCAACATAGGAGCACCTAAATATACAAAGAAAATATTAACAGATCTAAAGGGGAAACTAGATAACAATATGATAATACCAGAGGTTCAACACTCCACTCTCAATGGTGTTTAACCAAACAGAAAATCCAATAAGGAAACATTGTACTTTAATTACACATTAAACAGATGAACCTAATAGACATATACAGAACGTTCCATCAAATAGCAGCAGAATGCACATTCTTTGAAATAATCTCATTTGCAGCTACATAAATGGACCTAGAGAATATTATGCTTAGTGAAATAAGTCAGACAGAGAAAGACAAATCCTGTATGATATTACTTACGTGTGGAATCTAAAAAATAACACAAATGAATGTATATAGCAAAACAGAAACAGACTCACAGATACAGGAGACAATCTAGTGGTTACCAGAGGGGAGAGGGAAGGGGGTAGGTGCAAGTTAGGGGTATGGGATTAAGAGATACAAACTAATATGTATAAAATAGATAGGTAACAAGGATATATTGCATAGCATAGGAAAATATAAACATTATCTTGTAATAACTTTTAATGGAGTATAATCTAAAAATCCTGAATCACTATTCTGTACACCTGAAACTGATATAATATTGTAAATCAACTATATTTCAATTTTTAAAAAAGAATAGCTTAATAAGAGAGAGATTTTAGAATCCAACTACCAAAGGGAAATCCTATATTTATATCAGGCAAAATAGACTTTAACTTAAAGAATTACGGGTCTTTCATAGAGATTGTCATACTGACTGAAGTAAGTCAGACAGAGAAAGAGAAATATCATATGATATCCTTTATATGTGGAATCTAAAAAGAAATGTTACAAATGAACTTATTTACAAAACAGAAACAGACTCACAGACTTAGAGAACGAATTTCTGGTTACTAGGGGAGAAGGATGGGGGAAAGAGATAGTTAGGGAGTTTGGGATCGACAGGTACATGTATATACTGCTATATTTAAAATGGATAACCAATAAGGACCTACTGTATAGCACAGGGAACCCTGCTCAATGTTATGTGGCAGCCTGGATGGGAGGGGAGTTTGAGGGAGAATGGATACATGTATATGTATGGCTGAGTCACTTTGCTGTGCACCTGAAACTATCACAGCATTGTTAATTGGCTATACCCCAATATAAAATAAAAAGTTAAAAAAAAAAAAGACTTAAGGGGTCTTTCAGAGTTTGACCACTTAACAATGAACAAAGAGGAAACCAAAAATAAATGACATCAGGAACAGTGTTTCAAACTAATGATTTACATGTCAAAGAATTAATAGATATCTTTGGAGAAACCGATGAAGCTCTCAAATATTTTCACTCCAAAAGTGACTTTTCTGTGGCATTTTAATAAAAGTCAATGGTTAGGAAAGAGATGTTGTGGAAAAAAATTATATCAAAAATCCTATCCCTTGATTCATTCTTTGTTCATTCTAAGAGTTAGTGAATTGTTGTGTTTATTACTGATATTTTGCTAAATGTAAGATAAATTATTTGTCCCTTTTTTCAAGATATAGACCCAAAGAGACCTTTTTATTTCCTTCACTCTTATGAAATTTTGATGTTTGATTTTAAGTAAATTTATTCTCAAAAGTCTTTATATTCTGCTATTTATACTTAGATAATAGGATCTTCTTACATAGAAGGGGCTTATTAAGAGTTTATTAAATATTTGGCTGAATGAATAGGTATGATTTGTCTGCCTTCAGGCGTGAACACAGTTAAAGCAACTTTGATCAACAAGCAACTACAACATGGTTCTTAAAGACGTTTCTGGAAAGGGATAGCTTAGCAACCTTGAGTCTTTCACTCAGAGAGAAGAAATTGGCAATACTTTATTAAATCTCACCAGTACATCTCCAGTCCTACTTCAATAGAGGCACACATAGATGTGAAGCATTGACTATATGCCAGGCACCGTGCAAGCATTCAGTACCATGAACTTCCTGTAAGGAACTTGTAGATAAATCAAACAATTAAGACGTAGAATCACTGCAGTCTGATATATAATTGTATAAAACCAAAGGCTAATGCATATAATACAGATACTGAGAACCAAAAAGGGGTTAAGACAAGAAGAAAATAGTGTGACAATTATCAACAGCAAAGAAGAGGGAGGAGTAGAGACAGCATTAGAAAAGGTAAAATGAAGATAAGGCAAGATGGCACATAGGAGGTTCCTGTGCTCCCCTCCTCCCATGACACACCAAACATACAGCTACACACAGAGCAATTTCCTTTGAGAGGGATCCAGAAACTAGCTAAGCAATGCTGACACATTAGATGAATGAAAAAATACCCACACTGAAACAGGAAGGAAAGGCCGAGATACATTATCACCATAAACCCCATCCCTGGCATAGCACCATACAATCAGGAGAGAATGCTCAACTCCCACTTTCTCCCTAATAATTGAAGGGTTTGAACCCGACATTTAGCACCTCAACTTTAAGACTCCCAACTGAGGGATAGGCTCTCAAAATACCTAGCTTCAAAGCCAACCAGGCTCTTGCCCATGAGACCCACAAGAGTATAGTAAACAAAAAAACATTTCTTAACCAGCTATTCCTCCCAGGAACACAGAGGGAGCAGGCAAAAATGCTCATCCATCTCTCAGTCTTTCCCTGAAAGAAGTTTATCCGCATATTTTAAAATTTGTTGCTCAGGAGTCAGGCTTCTAATTTAGCTGTGATCCTCCCTGGAGGCCAGAGAAGCTGGTGGACACCTCTCCCATCTTTTCACTTCTCACCTGGCTCCGATAGCCATGGGGCTTACAATTCACAGACCCACAGTACTGTGGCAAACAAAGAAGCAGTTCCTTCTTCTGCTTCCAAGGATCACGCCCCCTCCTCCTGCAACTATACACCCAGGCCCAGCACAGAGGGAATAGACAGAAAGGCCTGTCTCCCAGTTTCTCCCTGGAACGAGATTAACTACATACTTTCTCAGCTGCTGCCTGAGGGCCTAGCTTCCAATCAGTCTGCTTCTAAATGCTGACTGTGATATTCCCCTTTGGGAAACTAGTGGATCTTGGCATACCCTCAACTACTGGGAGCCACTAAGAACAAAGAAGGAAGCTTGGACAATCACAAAAGTTTGACAGACAGCTAGGAGCTTGGACTGGGCTAATTGATGATGTTCATCTCCTACTCAAGACCACTCTGTCAAGACTGGGAGAGGTGACTGTTTTATCTAATGCACAGAAACCAACACGGAGGGTCCAGGAAAATGAAGAAACAGAGGAATATGTTAAAACAAAAGAACAATATACATCTCCAGAAACAGATCTTAATAAAATGGAGATAAATGATTTACCTGATAGTTCAAAATAAGGGTTATAAAATGCTCAATGAAGTCAGGAGAGCAATGAATGAATAAAATGAGAATTTCAACACAGAGGTAGAAAATATTAAAAAGTACCAAACAGAAATCACAGAGCTGAAAAGTACAATGACCATACTGAAATTTTAATAGAGGGATTCAACAACAAGCTATATTAAATTGGAAGAAAGGATTGGTGAACTCGAAGACAGGGTAGTGGAATTCATCCAATCAGAGGAGCAAAAAGAAAAAAGAATGAAAAAGAGTGAAGATAGTGTAAGAGAATTATCAAACACCATCAAATGGACCATTATATACATTTTAGGGGTACCAGAAAAAGAAGAGAGAAAAAGACAGAAAACTTACTTAAAGAAATAATGGCCCAAACCTTTCTTAACCTGGGGAAAGAAAAAGATATCCAGATCCAGGAAGACCATAAATTATCAAGGAAATTGAATCTAAAGAAAGTCGCACTGAGACATATCATAATTAAACTGTCAAAAATTAAAGACTGAGAGAGAGTCTTAAAAGCAACAAGAGAACGGCAACTTGTTGTGTTGTACAAGGGAACCCCCATAAGACTATTAACAATTTTTTCAACAGAAACCTTGCTGGCCATAAGGGTGGGATAATATATTCGAAGTGCTGAAAGAAAAATCTGCCAGACAAGAATACTCTACCTGGTAAAGTTGTCCTTCAGAATTAAAGAAGAGATAGACTTTTCCAGACAAACAAAAGCTGAAGGAGTTCATCAACACTAGATTGGCCTTACAAGAAATGTTAAAAGGAGTTCTTCAACCTGAATGAAATGATGCTAATTAGTAACAGGAAAACATAAAAGTATAAAACTCATGGGTAATGGTAAATATATAGTAAAATTCAGAACACTCTAATATAATGGTGGTGGGTAAATCACTTAAACTCTAGAATGAGGATTGAAAGAAAAAGTCTTAAAAAATAAATATCACTGCAATAATTTGTTAATGAATACATAATGTAAGATGAAAATTGAAAACAAAATATTGAAAGAGACTGTAAAAATATAGAGCTTCTGTATGTATTCAAAATTAAGTTCTTACTAGCTTTAAAAATACTGTTATAAATATAAGATGTTTATGTAAGCCTCACAGGAGCCACAAAGCAAAAACCTATAGTAGATACACAAAAAACAAAGAAAAAGGAATCAAAGCATACCACTACAGAAAGTCATCAAATCACAAAGGAAGAGAGAAATAGAGGAAGAAAGGAATTACAAAACAACCAGAAAACAATGAACAAAATGGCAATAGTAAGTCCAAACCTATCAATAATTACTTTAAATATAAATGGACTAAATTCTCCAGTCAAAAGACATTCAGTGACTAAATGGATTAAAAAATAAATAAAATAAGACCAAACTACATGCTGCTTACAAGAGACTCACTTCATCTTTAAGGAACCCAAGACTGAAAGTGAAGTGATAGAAAAATAAATTATATGAAAATGGAAATCAAAAGAAAACAGTGGTAGCTATATTTGTATCAGACAAAATAAACTTTACTCTAAAGACTGTAACAAAAGATGGTCATTACATAATGATAAAAGGGTCAATTCTTTAAGAGGATATAACATTTGTAAGTATTTATGTATCCAACATAGGAGCACCTAAATATACAAAGAAAATATTAACAGATCTAAAGGGGAAACTAGATAACAATATGATAATACCAGAGGTTCAACACTCCACTCTCAATGGTGTTTAACCAAACAGAAAATCCAATAAGGAAACATTGTACTTTAATTACACATTAAACAGATGAACCTAATAGACATATACAGAACGTTCCATCAAATAGCAGCAGAATGCACATTCTTCTCAAACAAATATGGAATTTTCTCTAGGACAGGTAATATGTTAGGCCATAAAACAAGTCTTACTAAATTTAAGAATTGGAATCATATCAAGGATCTTTCTGATGTTTTTTACCACAATTGTATAAAACTAGAAGTCAATTGCAAGAAGAAAACTAGAAAATTCACAAATATGTGGAGATTAAATAATATGCTCCTGAACAGCCAATGGGTCAGAGAAGAAATCAAAAAATATCTTGAGACAAATGAGAATAGAAACACAACATACCAAAACTTATGGGATGCAGCAAAAACAGTTCTAAGAGGGAAGCTTATAGTGATAAATGCCCACATTAAGAAAAACAAAATATCTCAAATAAACAGCCTAACTTTACACCTCAAGAAACTAGAAAAAGGAGAGCAAATTAAGCCAAAGTTAGTAGAAGGAAAGAAACAACAAGATCAGAGTGGAAATAAATAGAGACTAAAAAGACAATAGGAAATATCAATAAACTAAGAGCTCGGTTTTTTAAAAAGAAATGAAATAGACAAAACTTTAAGCTGACGAAGCAAAAAAAGGAGAGCGCTCTCAAATAAATAAAAGAGACACTACAGTTGATGCCACAGAAATACAAAAATCATAAGAGACTACTGTGAATATGCTAGCAAATTGGACACCTTAGAAGAAATGGATAAATTCCAAGAAACAAAAAACCTGCAAAGATGAAACATGAAGTAATAAAAAATCAGAACAGACTAATTACTAGTAAAGAAATTGAATCATTAATCAAAAGTCTCCTAAAAAACAAAAGTCCAGGACCAAACGTCTTCACTGGTGATCTCCACCAAACATTTAAAGAAGAATTAACACCAATCCTTCTTGAACTTTTCCAAAAAATAGAAAAGGAGGGAACAGTTCCAAACTCATTTTATGAGGCCAGTACTACCCTGATATCTAAATCAGACAAGGACACCACAAGAAAAGAAAATTATGGGAAAATATCCCCAATGATCATCCTCAACCAAATACTAGCAAACCAAATTCAACAATATATTGAATGATTATACATCATGATCAAGTGGGATTTATTCCAAAGAGGCAGGGATGGTTCAACATCTGCAAATCAATCAATGTGATACACCACATTAACAAGATAAAGGATAAAAATTATACAATCATCTCAATAGATGGAGAAAAGGCATTTTACAAAATTCAGCATTCTTTTGTGATAAAAAATTCCCAAAAAACTGGGTATCAAGGTAATGTACTTCAACATAACAAAAGCCATGTATGACAAGCCCATAGTTAACATCATAGTCAATGGGGAAAAGCTGAAATCTTTTCCTCTAAGATCAGGAGCAAAACAAGAATGGCCATTCTTGCCACTTTTATTCAACATAGTACTAGAAGTCCTAGCCAGAGCAATTAGGCAATAAAAAGCAAAAACAGCATTCAAATAAGAAAGAAAGAAGTAAAATAGTCTCTATTTGTAGGTGGCATGATATTATATATAGAAAATCCTAAAGACCTCAAAAAAACTGTTAGAAGTAGTCAATGAATTCAGTAAAGTCACAGGATACAAAATCAATATGCAAAAATCTGTAGCATTTCTATACACTAAAGATGAACTATCAGAAAAAGAAATTAAGAAAACAATCCCATTCACAATTGCATCAAAAAGAATGAAATGCCTAGGAATAAATTTAACCAAGAAGGTGAAAGACCTGTACACTGAAGACTATAAGACACTGATGAAAGAAATTGAAAAAGACACAAGTAAATGAAAAAATATTCCACATTCATGGATTGGAAGAATTAATATTGTTAAAATGCCAGTACTACTCAAAGGAATCTACAGATTCAGTGCAATACTTAACAAAATTTAAGTGACATTTTTCACATTAGTAGAAAAAACAATCCTAAAACCCTAAAATTGAGCCACAAAAAACCCTGAATAAACAAAGCAATCTTGAGAAAAATCTGGCAGCAACTCACTTCCTGATTTCAAGCTATATTAAAAGCCATAATCAAAACAGTATGGTATTGGCATAAAAACAGACATATAGATCGATGGTACAAAATAGAGTCCAGAAATAAATCCACACGTATATGGTCCATTAATTTACAACAAAGAAACCAAGAATATACAATGGGGGAACGGATAGTCTCTTCAATCATGCAAAAGAATGAAACTGGACCCCTATCTCACACCATACACAAAAATCAATTCAAAATGGATTAATGACTTAGATGAAAGACCTGAAACAATACAACTTCTAGAATAAACATAAAGTATAATCTCCTTGACACTGGTCTTGACAATAATTTTTTGGATTTGACACCAAAAACAAAGGCAACAAAAATAAAAATAAACAAGTGGGACTACATTAAACTAAAAAAGATTCTGTACAGCAAAGTAAACCATCAACCAAATGAAAAGGCAACTTATGGAATGGGAGAAAATATTTTCAAACCACATATCTGATGAGGGGTTAATATCCAAAATACACAAGGAACTTGTCCAACTCACTAGCAAAAAAAACCCCAAATAACCCAATTTAAAAATGGGGAAAGGACCTGAATAGCGATTTCTCCAAAGAAGACATACAAATGATCAGGTACATGAAAAGGTGCTCAACATCACTAATCATCAGGAAAATACAAATCAAAACTGCAATTAGGTGTCACTTCACATCTGTTAGGATGTTTATTATCAAAATTAAAAGAGATAACAAACGCTGGCAAGGATGTGGAGAAAAGAATACCCTTGTATACTGTTGTAAACTGGCACAGGCACTATGGGAAACAGTCCAAAGTTCCTCAAGAAATTTAAAATAGACTACCATATGATTCAGCAATCCCACTTCTGGGTGTATATCCAGAGGAAACAAAATCATTATCCTGATGAGATATCTGTACTCTCATGTTCACTGCAGCATTATTCATAATAGACAAGGTATAGAAACAACCTAGTGTTCAAAAATGAATGAATGGATCAAGAAAATATGATATACATAATGAAATACTATTCAGCATTAAAAAAGAAGGAAATCCTTTCATTTGTGACAACATGGATGAACCTGGAGCCATTACGCTGAGTGAAATAACCCAGACAGAGAAAGACAAATACTGCATGATGTCACTTATATCTGGAATCTTTTTTAAAAAATCACACTCATAGAAACAGAGAATAGAAAAGTGGTTGCAAGGAGCTGGGGTGGGGTGTGTGTGAGGGGAATAGAGAGAGGTTTGCAAAAGGGTACAAACTTTCAGTTATAAGATCAATAAGGTCTGAAGATCTAATGTATAACATGGTGACTATTGTTGATAACACTATAGTGTATAATTAAAATTTACTAAGAGAGTAGAACTTAAATATTCTCACTAAAAATCAAAAGGTAAATATGTGAGGTGATGGATGTGTTAATTAACTCAATGAGGGGAATCCTTTCACAATGTCTAGGTCTAGTGAATCATCACGTTGTATACTTAAAATATCTTACAATTTTATTTGTCAATCATACCTCAATAAATCTTGAAAAAAAAAAGAAAATAAAAGGTAAAATTAACACCTGGGTGTTAGGGGCTTAGGAGAGTTTTGTTGAAGAATCATAGGGAGTTAGGTGAACATGGGAAAATCCTATTCCCTTTTCAAGTCTATCCATGGGTGACATTTTAACAGTCTCTTTCACTGACTCTTTGAGGAGTCTGCATGTGTAAGCATGTGTGTATGTACAGGTTCATACCACTGGTCCAAAACCACGTTTTCTCCTGTTAGTTGAAGTTGCTCTCTTTTGTGAGCAGCAAAATGTTCAGTAATACACAAAGACTTCGACTTATGGGTTTCCAAGCCCTGTTTCTCCACACCCAAAGAGATTATTTATCAGTTTGGGTATTGTATCAATTATCTACTGCCCAATAATGCTGTGTAATTAGAAAACATAAAACCTCTGTAACATACAGTGATAAACTTTTACTGAGCTAACAAGGCTGCAGGGCTCAGCTGAACTGAATTGGGCTCATCTGATCTTGGCTGGGCTCACTCACATGTCTGGTGGGGGGTGACTGGCTGTTGACATCTAGAAATGTCTCAGCTGAGATGAGTAGTGTGACTCAGCTCTATTTCATGTGTTTCTCATCACCCATCAGGTCAGCCTGGGCATGTTCATTTGGCCACATTAGAAAGTAAGAGGTATTAAATCTAATTGCACAAGTTGTACTCAAGCCTCTGTGTGCATCACATTTGCTAACACGCTATTGATCAAAGCATGTCACATGGCAGAGCCCAGACTCAGAATGAGAGAGAGGGACAAAGTTACGTGGAAAATGGTGGGGATGGAGACCTGGGCTCCTAATGCAACCAATCTACCATTAGAGTAATAACCAGTAGTTACAGTCATGTGATCCATTAGACACCCTTCCCTAAAGCCTTCTACAGTCAAGCCTTGAACACCGATAGGAGAAGGGGGAGGGGATTATTTTTTAAAGTGAGGTAGCTGAACAGCCAGCATTTTCCCAAGGCTGCCCTGCTCTGTTCAGAATAAAGATGCGGGCAATAGGCCATGCTTGGATGCCTCAGACCATCTGCCAACAAAAACGGAAAAAAAAAATTAATTATGAATGGTGTCTTCCCATGCTAATCATTTGTTGTAAAGGATTTCTCCAGCTTGTTTATAATAGCTGTTGCCTAAGGGTGCATGCTGTATAAATTGTCTGATTACAGGATACAGAGCGCTTCTTAATAGGCCTCAGCTGATTAGGAGAAGGGAAAGAAATTAAAGAGGCCATTTCCCTTTAGGTATGCAAATACCTCCCAGAACAAAAGACAAATATATGATAGACCATGATGAAACACACCCTCTTTTCTTTTTACCTTAAATTATGTACCAGGCAAGGAGCAAGCTTCATTGCATGTGTCAGCTGAGATGTGAATGGTCTAGTAATTGAAACAATACCAATGCCAGAAATGCTTGTTAGATGTCGAGCTAAACTAGCTCCCTGGGCAGGCCTGCAGCAAATGGTAGTGTGCTACTTGGATCTTTGGGTAAGGAGTCACTTCTGACTTTGGGATAATTTGACTCTGCCTCGTTGAGCTAAATTTGTTTGTATCACATTTGTCTTCTCATTTCTGAAGCCAGAACTTACATGTCAACATCTGGCAGGGAGGACAGTTGGAAAGGCAGGATAAATGTGTTTGAAAAACAGTGAAAAACATGGAAGTCTACAGACCCAATTCTTCTTCTCAGGCACACACAGATACCACACACGCACACACGATCAGGATTTTCTGTTCCTACAAATATTTTTCCTCTTAAAATGTTCCCTAGTGTTTTGAAGGGATATATTCAACATACTACTTCATTGTGATTTTACTTTGGGGGTGGGGCAGGGGTTCATAGGTCTCCCCTCTCACCCAGCTTATAAGAACTAAAATGCAGAGGTGTGGGGAGATGCTGAGGGTGGCTCCTAAGTAATGATTCTAGCTGTTTGGAAGTAAATGCCTTGAGCCCCATATTTCAGGTACTTCCAAGTACCAGTCTTGCATCCTTCCTGGGTGAGTCTTCCTACTTCATAGAACAGTAAATCTCATGTACATCTTATTAATGCTTCATTAGAGCTGATTTCATTTTCTGTTGCTGTATAACAAATTACTCCAAAACTTAGTGACTTAAAAGAGTAACATTTATTATCTCACAGTTTCCATGAATTGGGAACCCACTTTGGCTGAGTCTTCTGTCTCAGGGTCTCTCACAAAGTGGCAGCTGAGGTGTCAGTCAGGGGTGGGGTCTCATCTGAAGGCTTGACAGGGGAAGGATCCATTTCCAAGCTCACTTGCGTGGTTGTCATCAGGATCCAGTTCCTGTGGGCTGTTGACCAAAAGCTGCCCTCATTTCCTTGCCAGATAGCCTTCTCCATCTGGACAAGCTGACAAAAAGAGCCAGAGGGAGAATGCCAGCAAGAGAGAAGTGACAATCTTTTATAATCTAATCTCAGAAGTGGCATCACACTGCATTAGCTGTGTTCTATGCATTAGAAGTGAGGCACTAAATCCAGCCCACATCAAGGGGAGGGTATGAATATTAGGAGACGGGGGTGTCACTGAGAGCCATGTTAGAAGGCTGCCCCCTGGCACCATTTACCAAACTCCTGCCATTTCTTCTCACAGAATCAACCCCAGGTGCTGGCTCAGATTGTCAGCCTTTGCAGTTGTGGTTCCCTCCACACACTTTATAAATGATTATTTTCTCATCATTTGAATATAAATTCAAATGTTTCCCGGTAAAAAAATGTTTCAACGCCTACCTAAATTAGTCACTTATTTCCAATCATTCACTTGTTATCTCATTAATCCATTTTGCTTTTTTCATAGCCTCTATGAAAAAATTATTTGTTTATTATTGTTACTTCCCTCTCTAGACTCTAAGAAAAGGAAAAGATCTGGTCTGTCTTGTTCAACATTATATTCAGTGCCTAGAACAATGCACCTAGTAGGTGCATTATAAATATTTGATGAATTAAGGAATAAATGAACAAATCCCATGTAAGGTTGTTCAAGAAAGCCCAGCTCCCAAGTTTAAAAAAGTTGTTTACATCCTAAATGCCTCAGTTTCCCTGTGTGTAAAATGAGAATGCATTCTCCCTAGTTCTCCTTTTGCAAAGGGAAAATTAAGGGTAGCTGAGGAACATTTTAACTTTGAAGTATAAAACCAGTATTGTTTTTCAGGAAAAGTTCCTTGAGTCAAAAACTTTTCTCTTCAAACAAATTAAAAGCACCAAAACCTTAAAGAGACTAGAGAATGGACTGGGCGGAAATTTGATCATAGAATCATATTGGGGTCAGAATATTTCAGTTCTAGTTTTGAATGTATCATAAATTATGAAACCAAGGACCAATTCCTTTTCCTAAGCCTCACTGTCCTCAAGCTAAATTAACGAGGTTGGACCAGATGATTTAACTATGCCAACTACGTGTTGCAATCAAACCACTGGATCTAAATAAGAATTTTTTAGATCACTTCTGAATCCTAAAGGAAACCAGGAAATTCTTTTGAATGAAACCTAATAGAATTCCTAATACATTCCAATGGTCTATGGAGTCCGCTGTATGGACTACGTAGAACTGGGATTACCTAGAAAACCCAAGATGGATAATCATTACATCTGAAAGGCAGCTTCCCAGATCTGACTTCAAAATGTAAATCCTTAATGAATGCATAGATAGAAGGATAGATATGTAAAACAGCAAGTATTATAAAATGTTAACATAGAACCTAGGTGGTGGATATGCAGGTGTTTATTGTAAAATTCTTTCAGTTTCGCTACATGCTTGGAAATATTCATAATAAAATATTGGAAAAAATTAAACCTCAACATCAATAGTTTAAGGGCTCAAAACCTTGACAAACACATTTAGGTATTCTGGGCTGTAAAGGTCCTCTTTCTCAGAATCACCATGTCATCTCATTTCTTAGACTGTCACTTTGCATGGTGGTTCATCCAAAAAGCAATTTTCAGAGGCTATCTGGAACCTTCTAAGGTCCACTAGTGGGTGAGAGATATTCCAGAGTTGTGTCAAAATGCAAAGTGCAAAGAGCAAAGGAAGTGCCAGAGACCACATACTTGCCCATTTCTGACCTCATTTGACCCCATGAGAGAAGCAAGGTAGGCAACAATGTGACCTTCTCATAGGAAAGAAGATGGAAGCCCCAGGAAATGAAGTGGCCTCCCCTGGGTCACATAAGTACATGGAAGAGTCAGGATTTGAACTTGAGTCATGGGACTCAAACCCTGCATCGTTAATAAAGCATGCTTCTAGCCAACACTAACTGCCTAAAGAGTTGTATCTGTTCTCTCTCTGCATAAATTTAAATTTAATATATGCAGCAGACCCAGAGAGTCTCTCTAAGGACCTATTTCCGCTTAAATTGAGCTTATTTTCTATCTTACTGAGGTAAATACCCACTCCTCCCATGTGGGACTCTCCAAAACGTGGTGGGAGGCCCCTGTCTATGGCAGCAAAGATCAAATCAGTGTTGAAAATATTGGGTTTTGAGGAAGCTTCCCATCAAAAGCACTGTTACAAGTGGAAAACTTCTAGTCCAGGGGTTATGAACTGGTGGCTGCCAGCTGAATGTCATCCACAGAAGTGTTTTATTTGACTGTACAAACTGAAAGCAGAATTCAGGTGCTTTTCTATCTTAGGTTCTGAGAAGCACAAGAGGGAGACAAGAAGGATGTCCTGGCTGTATCAATTAGAGCCATCTTTCAAGATGAAAGGACCCTGTGAAGGATGCTGTCTGCATCTTGCACAGTTTTCTGATTCCATATCATTTCCTTGCACACCTACCCAACTTTCCACTACCAGCACCTGCCTTCCTTCTCTACGAACTTTCTCTAGCTGCCACATCCACTCTGCCTGTGTGTAGCAGGCCACAAGAACAGGGTCAATACACCATGGGAGCAGCCCTCAGCCAATGCCTCCATGTGTGATAACTCTGGGGCATGATCGACACCTCTCAGGTCCCCAGTGGGATGGAGTTCCAGTTGCAATATCAAATCTTTTTGGCTTCTCATCTTTCCCTGTCTTGCTTCCCGTGATGAATAATTTTATATGTCAACTTGTCAGGGCCATGGATATTTGGCCAAACATTATTCTGGATGTTTCTGTGAGCAATGAGTTACGGATGAGGGATGTGTCTGTGGACTTTGAGTAAAGCAGATTGCCCTCCATAAGGTGGGTGGGCCTCGTCCAATCAGTTGAAGGTCCGAATAGAACAAAAGGCTGACTTTTTCTGAGCAAGAGGGAATTCTCCAGCCAACTGCCTTCAGACTTCAACTGCAACATTGACTCTTTGGACTTTATCTGCAATATCAGCTCTTCCTGGTTCTCTAGCAGATGGCCTTTGGACTTAAACTGCAACTCTTTCCTGAGTCTCCAGCCTGCCAGCTTCCCTCATCAGATTTTGGATTTGCCAAGCCTCTAGAATAGTGGGAGCCAATTCCTTAAAATAAATCTCTTTCTTTGTATACACATCCTATTGGTTCTATTTCTCTGGAGAACACTGACTAATATAACTCCCCACTCTTATATGGGAATTGAACCTTCTCAAACAAATTACCCGTATTTGAATCCTGGTCTCAGGATTTATTTCTGGGGTAACCTAAGAGATCCTGAGCATCTCACTGAGAAAAGATGTGTGATTCTGGGTGTCCTTGTCACATATTGCTCTGCCTTGTGTATCGTATATCAATTAATTCTCACTGCAAATCTGTGCATGCAGCAGGCACTATTGCCACCCCCATTTCACAGATGAGAAAAACGAAATGCAAAGAGGTTAACATGGGATTAAACCTTAAATGACTGACTCCAGAGCTTTCATCTTAAATTGCTCTTCTGTCATGTCTAACATTTATTTATCTAGTCAAGAAAATAGAAAATGATCCTTCCACGCTGAGCCACACATTTCTCTTGGATGCAAGTACTTCGACTAGAAGCTTGACTCCACACCTCTGTCAGCTTTTCCTATAATAAGCTGACATATCTTCTGCTGGGGTCAAAAAACCCTGTTTCTAAGAAAAGTGTGCCACTTTGAAGGAAAAAAAAAAAGAGGAAAGGAGAGAAAAAGGGTAGGGGGGCACCGAATGAACAAAAAAGGACCTCAGGAGTCTTCTTGGAAAATAAACAGCGTTTGCAATGCAACATTTTGATGAGTTAAGTGCAAATGAATCAGGAATAATGAGAAACACATGGGCTAAATTTTCCTTAAAACATACGAGTTTAAAAATTAAGAGGAAAAAATGCTTGGGGAAAATGTGTTTTAAGTTGTAGGCAAACTGAAAACATTCACAGAATGCATCAAGATATTTGTTGAGCCCTCAAAATGACTGGGCTGGTCCATCCTAGACAGAGAGTGTTAAGGAAACAGATCAACAGTGGAGGGACACACGTTGGGCCAGCACAGGACCAAGCTTTAGTGCCGAGCCAGGCTCCCTGAGAGCTGTAAATGGGGAATTTAAAGAAATACTGCTTTTCTTTCATTTATTTCTCCAAGTAACACAAGGCACTGCGCTGGAAATGTAATACTAATGAATAAAGAATACTGCCGTTTGAAAAACTGTTTGTTGACAACACACAATGGATTTGATGTTGTTTTAAAGTCCCTCACAATCTGTGTTAGCAAGAGAGTTGAGAAACAAGGAAGATGTGTTGGGATTCCGGAGGTTGACAGAACTTACAAGCCGAAGGGATTCAGCTGTCATTTCCAGCTTCTGGGTGGCAAAAATGACATGTGTCAACAAAGAAGGACCACAGAGGCCCAAACTCCTTGTTGCCAGCAGAACAGCCACCCAGCCAGAGGAGAGGGTTCTGTGGAAGGCTGAGCAGGACTTTCTGTGAAGTCCTATGAGTAACACTTGACCTTGTGAATATTCTGTGAATAACACTTGACCTTGAAATCGGCTTTGTTTTTCCTGAGAAGGAACCTGAGATACCCACTACTCTTTGCAAAAAGAACAGAAGGCTCTTTAATCACGACCTGGAGCCTCACTCCTTCCCATTGCTGCTCTTCCAAAGAGTGACCTTCAGGAGACCAGACACCTTCCTGGCCACTGTTGACTCCACCCTATTTCCACAAAGGGCCAAGTGCAAGCCAAGCACCTGGACCTACGAATAGACACCGCTTTGGAGGACATACAGAATATTGGGTTTTCTAGTTGTGAAGATGGGCCAGGCCTGGGTGTGGGTACAAAGCACAAAAGAGCAAGTTCTTATAAAGAGACCCACACCCCAAGCAGCATGAGGGTGTATTTGTGATTCTTTTGCTGGCTGCTGTTTTATTGTTGTGGACATAAGGCCTTATGGAATTTAAAGAATATTGTCTTTGGGTTTTTTGGCCCAAGTTGTTTCAGTCCTCTTTAATATCTAGAACTTCTCGAGTAATTAAAACACCTGATTGTAGCTGAAATTAAAACTCAGAGGGAAAATATGGTTTTGTACCACATTCTCTCTGTGTTCAAGATAATCAAAGAAAATCAATGCAAACAAAGATTTGGGGGAGAAAATGGGAGGGGAAACTCTTCCGTGGAAAGGGAAAGAACAATAGTCTTTTTGAAGCTTCTTTGAAAGAAAAGAGCCTCAATTTTAGAGGCAACCAGCTCAGTCTCTCACTTACTAGGTGAACAAGCTAATTACCTTTTCTGAGCCTCAATTTTCTCTTCTATAAAATGGGGGCTGATGTGCAGGGCAATGTGAAGATGAGAAGTGATGTAGGTGATGCGTCTGGCACATAGCAGGTAATCGGTACTTGCAAGCCGTTTGCTAACATTGTTTTTAATTAGTAGGCAGAAAACGTGAAAGTGAAGTGCAGCTCCATAAAAACAATGTATTTTGGTTCTCATCTGTCTGCTGATCAGAAAAGCTGGAAGGAGACTTCTTAATGTTCCTGGAGTCTCAGCAGAGCAGCGTGGGCCTCCTGCACAGCGACAATTCTGTGGAGGTGGAGTGACATTTCTAAAATGACTTGATTGACACCTTCAGCCATAAAAATAAAATAAAAAGTAACCTCTGTCTCATTAAGGAATACAGAGAACCCTCCTCTAGATTGCCCACCCAAAACACGGAAAGGGTTGGGCTTTGCTGGGAATGAAACATTCTCAAGGTGCATTTTGGGAGTAGTCAAGAGATCACCCTGGTCTTTCCTTGCAGCACTGGCTAGGACACCCCAACCAAGAGCGGTGCTTCCCCCGGAAAAGCAACCTGGAAAGTCAAGGCCACTGGTGTCTGTAAAATTCTTCCAGCAAACAAGGGTGGATTATTTCAGAGGAATTACTCAGTGTATCTTCTAACGCTGCATTTCTCAAGATATGTTCCTTAGGTCTTTCGAGATATTAATACTTAGTTAATAAGAAGTAAGTTCTGTCATCAAGTTTGTTTGAGAAACACTCTGTTAAACTTGTGAAACATGTTTCTTTAGTAGAGATCATCCTAGTGCAATTTATATATGCTTTAAAGAACCTAAGAATCTTGCAGAGGGGAATGCAACTTGGATCTTTTCCCATATTTACTTGATCACATATCCCTTTTGTGAGGGGAGCATGTCAAGGACCACATGATCCCAAGAATACACCTCGGAGAGGGCTGGTATAAGCAATGCTGATACATCAGCCAATTGATTCTTCTCTTGGATTTTTTTTTTCTCTCTTTTTTTTTTTCTCTTGGATTTTGAGTGAAAATTTTTGACTACCTTTTATTGTTGTTGATTGATTTACACCTCTAGTTCCCAAAGTGACTGCACACCTTGGTCATTTAAGCATCTTAAAAAACACATCAACAGCAGCTTAAATTCTGGAGCCCCATCCTAGATGCCCAGAGATGGCAGCTCATGAGTCTGTACTTTCAAAATCCTTCACTGAGGAGCCTGGGGCAGCCAACCTGGCACAGTTAACCAAGGCCTGACACTCAAGGGTCAATCCTCTACCCTGTAACATTGACACAATCTTTCATCTTCTTGTCATCACAGACTTCAAGCTGTTGCCATGGGTCTTATCTAAAAGTGAGATGGCAGGTGATGGTGCCAACCCAAAGGGAATTTTGAGGCCTGCAGAGAAAGGGGTATTTTCTTTCCTCTCTCCAGACTCAAGTAAGAGCAATCACTGACTTTCCCTAAAACCCATTAATTCTATATTTAGGAAACTAAAAGGAAAGAAGGAGAAAAAAAAAAAAAAAAAAAAGCCAACCACAGCCTCACACATGATGGAAAAGATTGTAGGTTCCCAATGGCTATGTTGGCAAAATGCAGAATGAGTTGAGTTCTGTGGGGTGGTACCATTCTCATATTGGATTTTCTTTTCTAAAGTAGGTGAGTTAATTTATCTTGGACCCACATTCCTCCAGAGGAATCTTCATCACCACAAGAGGTAGTACAATCTGGACACGCCAAGTCTCACGTATGCCTGCGAGCAGTTTTAAAAGGTTTTGGTTAGCTCCAATTTTATTAGAACGAAAGCTTTTCACAAGTAAGAGGTTTTATGGGAGTTATTTTTAAAGTCATGTGTTTTTATTGGATTCTGGTAAGATCAGTGAAATCACATGACATTTTAAAAGAATTTCAAACCAAAAAAAGATGTTCAAACAACTTACCTGAAACACAAAAGCCAGAAAAGTCAGAATAAAATATTTGAATTCAAGAGAGTTAACACCAAGATAAAAACAGTTCTGAGAAAGCAGAAGAAAGGGGTAAAGGAGGACCCTGAACCAGGACAAAGATGAACTGAGTCCAACATCTACACTGTCGCTCACGTATTAAGATATGAGTATTTGTGTCTCTCTTGGACTCAGTTTCCCCCACAGATATGGGGATCGCCATTGGTTGTGTTGAAAATTAAAATTATTAGAAAAGAGAGCACACCCTTAGTTACCTAGACCTCAAAAGAATAAAGTACATGACACACAAAAAACCAGCTGGGTGGTGATACTATCAGCGAATATCAGACACACAAATCACAGAAGATCCAAGTGGGAATTCTACCGTCTCCTGTTCCACCTCTTTTTTGTCCTTGTTTCCTTCACCTTTATTGTCTTCTTTTCTGATTATTAAAGTAACACATGCTCAGAGAAAACAATTTAGACATGTCTAATGCAACCTGTAAAAGATAACCTCTGCTTTTAGGTGAGAAAACAGGCCAAGGGAGAGAGAATCATGACTTGGTCCCATGTTCCACATCAAGGCAGTTGGTTATCTAGGACCAGAAACCATTTATTTCAATAGCTCTAAACCACAGTCTATATCCTAATATGTACTTACTACATACACATATGCACGTTTGCTATGAATTTGTTTCCTACTTTCCTAAAACATGCAGGCATGTGCACACACTCCCCCTCACAACAGACACACTCGTACAGACACAATGTGATAGTAAGCTTCATAAAGGAATGGCAAGGTCTATGTCTTTCTAATACAGCACTGTAGACCCAGTGTCTAGCATTTACTAGGTACTCAATAAATACCTGAATGACTAAATGAATAAATCTCGGTACAATGCTTTTTCAACCAAACCATGGCTGCCTCATAACGCTTTGATCCAATACAAATGAGGAACTAGATAGATCTATCAATGATCAATGATAGATCTATCAACCTGCAAAAGGACTCCTCAGAACTCTTCCCTCTAATTATAGAAAACAAACAATTAAAGAGTGAATACTCACCTGTTCCTTAGAAGAATGAATTGAGGCAACTCGGTCTTCTAGAAAGAGAACAATAATGAACTTCTAGAGACCTGGGTACAGGTTATGTCCATGCCATTGCAATTGTATAAACTTGGACTCCTGCCCCTCCCAGAGCTGATGATGATATTACCTGAACTCTTTCTCCTTGAGTTGGTATGAGGGTTAGTGGATTCATAATTTGGGGGAGGAGCAAAAGTTAGAAGTGTTATATACACACAAAATTTCTACCAAACAAAAGGAGCTTTCTGAGAATGCTATTCTGTCCATTTAGGTACCATGCAGTGATATATAGAAGATGTAAAAATGCTATCATAATATAATGGTTGATCCATCTTGATAGTATACCAAGGTGAAATTATGGCATTAAAGAATTTGAAGATTTAAAAACATTAAAAAAAATTTTTAATATAATATAATAAAACATATAATAAAAACATTTTTTAATAAAATAAAATAAGAAAAAGAAAAATGTTTTCATAAAGTATCGACCCATCTTACTGTAGATTCTGGTTGTTTTCAATAGGATGTGAAAATCACTCTTTTTTGAAATGAAATCTTCAGGAGAACCATCTCCCCTTATAAGCTCTGAAGAAGGACTCCATCTCCTTCCTCCAAGAGGAGATGACCTTCAACTTTGAAATGCCACCTGGTTCTACCAAGACTCAATTTAACTGTAAGACCCAACATTATTCAGTGGTAAGAGATCATCCATTTTGGACACAAATTGAGAAAGGGAAAAGTTGAGCCTAGGGCTGCCGTTGCTTGGAGATTCTTAAATGGAGAAAAGATTAAGCTATGTTTAGTATATTGACCACCTACCACTGAGAGTACACTGCCTCTACCTTGTCCCATTCCTTTTGAGTAATGGATCATTCCACCATTTCCCTCTCTTAGTGGGTGGAATTATAACGAGTCATGAATGGTGCTTACCAAATATATCTGGCTCTTCACATTGTAGAACTGTGCTTCCTGGCCTCCTGGGGTGGTGTGAAGCCATAGGACCAGTTCCCCCCAATGAGTTGTGAGGAAAAATGATGTGTATCACTTTGAATCTAGAAATTTTTTTCCCAGATATAATAGAGTTCATTTATTGGTTCCTTTTATGTATTGAATATAGGAAATTTAACAGAGATATGTTTTCTCTGCCATGGCACCTAGTGACACTTCTGGTATGAGCCTACATCCCAAAGTATGGACAAAGGGAACAAAGCCCCCAGCTGACCCCAAATAGACATACACAAGACCTTAATTTTGACATTCTAAGCAACTGAAATTTTAGAATTGTTTGTGACTCCAGCATAACCTAGCCTGTCAACTAAAGCAAATTAGAAAAGTAGAGAATATTTACATCAACTTACCTACAGCCTATACCTATGAAAAAACATTCCAAAACCTACTGACTTAAAACAACCATTACTCTATGTGCTTATGGTTCTGTGGGCCAGCAATTTGTGTTGGGCTCAGCTGACTGGTTCTTCTGCTTATTCCACCTGAGTCACTTCTATACCTGCAAACATGGGTATATGGGTTGGCAACTTGTTTGTCCAGGGGGTTTCAACAAGGGTGGCCCATCTATGTTCCATGTATTCTCAGTCTTCAGCAGGTGAACTGAGGATGAAGATCTCAGCAGGTTAATCTTAGATGAAGATCTAAGCCTCAGTAGAGCAAGAAAGCAAGAGCACAAGCTGTAATGTCTCCCGAGGCCTATGATAAGAACTTCCACTTTCCATAGAGTACAACAAGTCACTAGTCCAAACTCAAGGGAGTAGAAAAGTAAGTTCTACCTATTCATTGTAGGAGCAGGAAAATAATATTTAAAGGGGTGTAAATATAAGGAAAGAAGGAATTTGTGGATTTGTTTTTTTTTTTTTTGGCAATCTATTACATCGTCTTATGATTAGAATACTCGCCCAGAAATTTAGGCATTGAAACGAAATGTTGTCCTTTTTTTTTTTTTTAGCATCATCAACAAGATTTTACTGAAGAAATATTAGCTCAACAAGACCATTATATCACTGCCCACCCATAGAAAGCTGTCATCACACAGTCTCCACGAGGCTACATGGCCTCCTTGTATTACATGCTTCCTTCAACCAGTGGCTACCCTATCTCCCAAGACACCTGGCTCATCTCCTCTGTTATTATTTATACAATGTTTTTATAAAACACATCTCTCCCAGGAAGATGACTTGGAAAAATCAGATAAGAGCCCAAGAATCCCCAGTTTCACTTAAGTGGATTGGAAATCCCACAGTGGTTCCCACAACATAGGTCAATGACTGATATTTGAAAACAGTGAAGGCCACAGGGGTAATTTGGATATGATACAAAAGGGGACCCTCCTTTTGAACATGGACAACTTGATGAAAACACTGATGAATAATAATAGCTATTTCTGAGTATTCTGAGTACTTAATATTACTGCTAGTAAGAGTATTAAAAGCTTAATAAGGCATGTTCTTTCCTAAGAATGAAGTTATATCTTTATCAAAATGTGAGGGGCTTGGATAAGTGGTGAAGGGGACATAGGAAGTCTATGTTGATTACTTGCTTGTGCAATGTGAACAGAGTTGAAATAAAATCCACTGAAAAAGGATAGTCACCAGAAAGAAAAAATATAAAGTGTTGAGGAGCCAATGGCAGGCCACCTAGACCCCATCTGAGGCCCACCCACCATTCTACCTTCACCTGTCACCCCACCTGGCTAAAACTCCAGAGTCCATAGGCTCATTCCTCTTGTCCCCTGGATCCTTGGGCCTGCAATGTCTCCACCTTCTAACGTCCAGAGAAGAACTGAATGGATGGCCAGGTGCATGGTTCTCAGGACTGACATCCCAGATCCTGCTTTCCATTGCTTCACAGACAAGGCAATGGGCAAGGGGCACATGAGGACAGGAAATGCTCACTCAGCCACATCTCTCCTGAAGACTACAGGGAGACAGCAAGACTCTTGCTCTCTCAAATGGAATGTGAGCAAAATTCCCTGGGGACAATTGGATGGATCAGCTCTAAGAAGTTCCAGAATTTGAAAGGGCAGCCAGTCTCTGGGCTGGTTGTGAAGGTTGTAGGAAAATTGTAGTGTCTGCCCTTGGAGTCGCTCTCTGCAGGTCAGCTCCCTACTGCTTGCCAGTTCTTTTCGCCCTACACCGACATCCTGTTTTTTGGTAGTCATGTGGTGACTCTTGAGGGAAGGAAATGAGTCTACCTCTACCAGGAAGCCATCATGAGCTAGACGAGGGGGTTGCAGAGCCTCTCCTACCCCTAATATATGCTCGAATGCTTATTTCACTTTTAGCCTGCTGTAGTTTCAGCCACTCAAATATCTTTGGATAAAATCGTAACAGGGTATTTGAGCTGAGACTGGACTTCTGAAATCTTGAGAGCTAAGAACCGAGGATATGACGCAATTTTTAAGCCGCCAAAAGATTTCTAGTTCAAAATACTAGTAAATAATTCAAGTATGTATTTACTAGTCTTAGTAAATAAAACACTAATAAATTCAAAGAGTGCTGGGAATAGGAGGAGGGAATCCTTCAGGAGACCAGAACATCCGAGAATCTCTGGAATATGGAAAGTGTATGGGCTCCTACTGAGCGTATAATAAAAGTGGTAGCTGGAATCCAGAGCATTTAGGGAAAGCACCTGCAAAGGTGGTCGGCGGTGCTCTTGGCAGAGCCGTGGAGAGACTATCAGCTATGTGTCTGTGGGTAAACAGAGCAGAAGCGGCAGAGAGGCAAAAATCAAGGTGATGAATTGAGTTCTGTCAAGGCTCCCCTCTACCATTCCCTACTAGTATCATAACTGAGTAAGTGATGGTTTCACCCAAGACCTGGACTATGGTTCCTGATATGGCGGTCAGTGCCTCTTTCAACATAGAGGAAGGGATAACCTGCTGGTCAACCTGCCTTTCCTAATTTCCCACCCCATAGGTCAAGGTTCAAATCACTCTGCCATACCATTCAAGGAAAGGTGTGTTGGAGAAGCAGAACTGTGTAACTGAAATGAAAATCCATGTCACCCAAGTCCATAATTGACACACATAAAGGGGCAACCAAAGATCAGGAGAAGGTGGAGGATCCACTGCGGGTAACTTTCAGCCCAAAACAAACACAAAAAACGACCATGCAGAAAACAGAAAATTCAGGAAACAGCAGAGAAGTTCCAAAAAAAAATCTATTAAGTATGCTCAGAGATATTTAAGATCCATGAAAAAGAACAGGCCACTCTGAAAATAAAGCAATCAGAGGATAAGAAAAAGTGCCTTGAAAATAAACATATGATAATATTGTGGATGTTTGTGCTTACCTACTGAGCATCCATTCCATTCTTACTCTTTCCCAAAAGAACCCCCATTTTGTTGAGGTGTCCACTCATCCCAGGGATTCCATGTGACCCAATAGGCACATTTTGGTTATTACAAGAAGAGGGTGGGAGGCAAAGGGGATGGAGGTAGAGTGGGCTAAGGAATGGTCCCTAAAGATGTCCATGTCTTAATTCTCAGAGCCTGTGAATATGTTACCTTACATGGTAAAGGGACTTTGCAGATGTGATTAAATTAAGGATCTTGAGATGGGAAGATTGTCCTGGATTATCTGGGTGAGCCATTGTAATCACAAGTCCTTATAGGAGGGAAGCTGGAGAGTCAAGATGATAGTAAGAGATGTGACAATGGAAATAAGAGGTTGGAGTGATATGAAGAAGGGGCCAAGAGCCAAGGAATACAGGTGGTTTCTAAAAGCTGAAAGGCAAGGAAATGCATTTTCCCCTGAAGGCTGCAAAAGGAGGATAGCCCTGTCAACACCATGATTTTAGACTTCTAACTTCCAGAACTGTAAAAGAATAAATTTGTGTTCTTTCCAGTGATTGTGGTAATTTGGTATAGTAGCAATAAAAAACTAATATAGGAGAAGTTATTGAACTTTAGTGGGCAGATATCATAGATACTACTTGTCCTGAAATGCATGAGCAGTTGCTTACAATGAAGCATCATCTTGACCAAAATGGCAATGGTGCCAAAGCTGAGAAACCATGCATCGCCCGCGCACCGCGATGAAGAGTGGTCCCCGCTCGCCGCAACTAGAGAAAGCCCTCGCACAGAAACGAAGACCCAACACACCCAAAAATAAATAAATAAATTTATTTAAAAACAACAACAACTGTATCTAATTTGTTAAAACAGTATGGGCCATTGGAAGAAAGCGTCAAATAATCTGAAAATAAAAAGAAATTATTTGAACCTAGAAGTTTATAATTGGCTAAACTACAAAAATGATGAGTGTATGCGTGGGGAGGGGGTAGATATCAGACATGCAGGGATTTAGAGTTTTCCCCACAAATCTTTTCCCAAAATTTACTTGACAGTATAATGCAGGAAACCGAAAAGGAATAAAAGAAAACATGGAATTCAATCAACAGGAGATCTAACTGAAGACTGAAATGAAGAGAAATCCCAGGATGAGTTCTGTGAAGCAGTTCTCAAAAACAATATACCCAAGTTTGAATTAGCAGTCAGAGGGCTACTAGGAAAGCTTTCAAGAAGAAAGTGGGTTCATTCTTAATAGTGTGATTAAGTAGTTAGACAATCTTGATTAGGACATAAAGGCATAATTTTGTCAACCAGAAAAAAAAATACTCCAGGAAAAAAAAATATAAGAAAATTCTTTGTGTAAGTAAAAGCAAACTAAAAAGTGGCATAAATTGAAGCAGCAGAAGGAGATGTACTAGTTTCCTATGCTGCCCTAACAAATTACCTCAGATTTAGTAGCTTAAATAAAAAAACATACTCTCTTATGGTTGTGGAGAGCAGAGTTCAAAATCATTCTCCCTGGGCTGAAGGCAAGATGCCATCAGGGCTGGTTCCTTCTGGAGGCTCTAGGGGAGAATCCCTTTCCTGGCCTTCCCAGCTTCTAGAGGTCACCTACATTCCTTGGCCCATGGCCCCTTCCAACATCTTCAAAGCCAGCAATGTAACCTCTTCAGTCTCTCACTGACTTTCTGACCTCTGTTTCTGAAGGGGATCAGGATATGTCAACCCCAAGTAGATTACTTTGTCATAAGAATTATTTTGTGCTGAAGGCATGTGAGTTCCTGAAATCCCTTATCTACCTAAAAGTAGATATTCAATTGTCATAAATCCCTTCCTGGGGAGCAATCTTCTCTTCTTGGAGAGAAGTTGGCAACACAGCCAGGTAGACATCTTCACAAACTATCATATGTATCATCTGTATTCCTAAGGACCCATTTAACTTTCCAAAAAGTCACTTGCTTTTTCATGTGTCCTTTTTCCTCCTCCCTTTCCCTACTATGTTCCATACACAGACCCTAAACTCTAACCACCCCGTTGAGTTATCTCTGGGTACTCTCGTGTGTATGCACCATCATGCACATGCTAATAAACTTCTGTTGGTTTTTCTCCTGTTAATTTGTCTTTTGCCAGGCAATTTGTAGGGCCCTAGCCAGAGAAGTTGGAGGGTAGAAGGAAAAAGAATTTATCCTCTTTTATATTTCAATCATCACATCTTCTCTGACTCTGATACTTCTGTCTCCCTCTTAAAAGGACATTTCTGATTACATTCGGTCCGTGTAGGTAATCCATAATCCAGGATAATCTCCCCATCTCAAGACGGTATCTTCTTCCAGGTAAGGTAATACATTCACAGATTAAGGGATTAAGATGTGGACATCTTTAGGGGGTCTTCCTCACACAGGGTGAGAAGGGAGAATTCATGTGACTGATGTTAGAGACATTTTCTTAAAACCAGTATCACTACAGTTTATGAGGTTTCAACCTATAGAAAAAACACTGATTATTGATTATAGTTATAGGACATAAAGTGTTAATAAACCTAGGCAATGTAAAAATAATAATATGGATGACAGAAATTAAAGAAAGTGGAAGGGCTGTGAGGAAGTGCTAACTTCATCTTACAAGGGGAAGATATGAGATATAAAGTAATGTTATTAAATTAAGAAATAGAGCTATATTATTTAGCAGTTATAAAGCTCTCCAGGGCTTCCCTGGTGGCGCAGTGGTTGAGAGTCCGCCTGCCGATGCGGGGGACGCGGGTTCGTGCCCCGGTCCGGGAGGATCCCACGTGCCGCGGAGCGGCTGGGCCCGTGAGCCATGGCCGCTGAGCCTGCGCGTCCGGAGCCTGCGCTCCGCAACGGGAGAGGCCACAACAGTCAGACCCCCGCGTACCAAAAAAAAAAAAAAAAAAAAAAAAAAGCTCTCCAATAGGAAAACTTGAAATAATTTAACTAACAAAATTGGGAGGAGGACATGGGGAGAATGAGTTCAGACCCTCATCATTCTTATCAGGAAGTCAACAGACACGGCTCACAATTGATTGACCAAGAAGTAGAGGTGGATTTTATGTGGACATGTGAAATTAACTGAGGAAAACTAAAAGCATAAACAATTAAATACGGTTAACTCTGTGGGTTGGGGACAAAAGTATGGAGGGTGGAGGAAAGGAATGCTTTGCTTTCCATTTTATACCTGGATGTCCCTCCCAGAACCCGGAAGGGGATTATTTTGCAGCTACTGGGAGTACTGCCTGCAGGCAGTCCTCAGGTAAAGAAAGCTGCCTCACCCAAGTTCCCACCTCCTACTGAGGCACCCTACATAAAATGGTTGGTCTGGGGCAGCAAGTCCCATGCAGAACAATTCTTAAAGGTCATGCCAGTTTGAAGGCTCCCCATGGGGTCACTGAACCATTGAGCCAGTATTGCAGCCCGACCACCCCTTCTGCCCCAGAACTGCTCCCATCCTTTCTCTCATGCATGGATCCCAAGTCTTCCCTAATAAACTTCCTACTTGCTGGTCTCCATCTCAGTCTGCTTCCTATGGGGCTCAAGCTGGGATAGATCCTTTTACACTAATGTTTTCAAACTCTGCCTAAACTACTTTTTGTGTCAGCACAGAGTCATGAGCAGACTCTTGTTTGTTTTTTTCTAGAAATCAAGGTCCATTTAAAATTTGAGGGAAGATTGAATCTTGATTTTGGGAAAAATACAGTAAGGGACTGTTTGCCCACGCCATTACACCGACTTCTCTCATCTATAATGGAGAGCTTTAAAACAACGAGGAGCTAAAATGTTTTGCACAGTAATGGAAAACATTGTCCTTTTGGAGTGTGTGTGGCCTTGAATCTTCTCAGTACACTTAAGTGCAGGGTTTTTCAACTGCAGGGCTTGTTAGTGGGTTTTGAATTCAATTTAGAAAGTCAAAACCCAACATTTTTCTCAAAGGAACAAGAGTGTATTGCTATTCTCTGTCCAAATGCATGAACATATAGAAATTATTGTCAGAAGTATCTCATGCCATGGGTAACTGTATGGTCTTAGTCATAACTTCCAATGCTTTCCCACAACACATAAAATCAAATCCCAATCAAATTTTACCAGGTCCTACAAGATCCCATCTCCACCTACGTCTTTTTTTCAAATTTATTTATTTATTTATTTACTTACGTTTGGCTGTGCTGGGTCTTCGTTTCTGTGCAAGGGCTTTCTCTAGTTGCGGCGAGCTGGGGCCACTCTTCATCGCGGTGTGCGGGCCTCTCACTGTCGCGGCCTCTCTTTTTGCGGAGCACAGGCTCCAGACGCACAGGTTCAGTAGTTGTGGCTCACGGGCCCAGTTGCTCTGCAGCATGTGGGATCTTCCCGGACCAGGGCTCGAACCCGTGTCCCCTGCATTGGCAGGCAGATTCTCAACCACTGCGCCACCAGGGAAGCCCCCCGCCTACGTCTTAACTCACACTATATCACTTCTCACCCTACTCATCACTCTGGAGTCACACTACCTCTCTGCCATCCCTGGAGCTTACAAAGCTGATTTCTGCCTCAGGACCTTTGCACCAGCAGTTCCCTTGCTTGAAACGCCTAAAAGCATCTTCCCTTGAATCTTTGCTCTATCTTGTCATTCAAGCCTCAGCTCAAATGCCTCCTCAGCATAGAGACCTTCTCTTTTCCATCTAATATAAAGCAACACCCTCTTCCTTCTTTTTTACATCACTCAACTTTATTTTCTCCAAAGCGCTTACCGCCAGCTGGAGTTATCTTGTATATTTGTTTACTTGCTTGTTATCTACTCTCCTTGTCCCCCTAGAAGGTAACCTTCCTAGAGCAGGAACTTTCTTTGTCTTGGCCCTGCTGTCTTTGTAGCATCTAGAACAGTTCTTGGCCCTAGTAAGTGCTCAGGAAATTTACTGAGTAAGCAAACACTGTAATAGTATCTGAATTTGGTATGTTTAGGAATGCAACCCCAAATTAGAGTGAATGCTCTTTATTTTTAATGAAATTAGGAGATAGAGTCACAATTTTGAAATAGTTCTAAGTGTTGACAACTTCGTTAAGTGATAATTAACTTATACTGAGACACAGAATGCCCTGGCTATCCTGGGCATTGAAAGCTGTGGTTCTTCTCCCCAGGGGGAAAAAAGTGCTTGTATAGACACAGAGTATGGTGCATACAATTCCAAGATTTTTTCCCGAAGTTGAAGAGACCTACTTTAAAGACTGTGTGGAAATCATTGAGAAATGGCATACAGTTAGCAGGCAAGTGAGTATTGATGGAGTAACTGAAAGGCTTATTTTTTTCCCTTGATGGTTAACACCATTTAAAGTCTGGCTAGAGCAGTATGGAGCTTCCTTAAAAGACTAAACACAGAGCTACCATGTGATTCTGCAATCCCATGCCCGGGCATATATCTGGAGAAAACCATAATTCAAGAAGAGACATGCACCCCAGAGTTCATTGCAGCACTATTTACAATAGCCAGGACAGAGGAATGGATAAAGAAGATGTGGTATATTTACACAATGGAATATTCCTCAGCCATAAAAAGGAAGGAAATAATGCCATTTGCAGCAACATGGATGGATCTAGAGATAACCATGCTAAGTAAATTAAGCCAGACAGAGAAAGACAAACACCATCATGATATTGCTTATATGGGGAATCTAAATTAAAAAAAAAAGATACAAATGAACTTATATATAAAACAGAAACAGACCTACAGACAGAGAAAACAAACTTATGGTTATCAAAGGGAAAGAGGGGGACGGATAAATTAGGAGTTTGAGATTAGCAGATACACACCACTATATATAAAATAGATAACCAACAAAGAACTACTGTATAGCACAGGGAACTGTACTCAATATTTTGTAATAACCTATAATGGAAAAGTAGCTAAAGAAGAATATATATACATATGTGTGTGTAGATATATATAAATACATATGTGTTTTAAACATATTTATAAAACTGAATCACTTTACTGTACACCTGCAACTAACACAACATTGTAAATCAACTATACTTCAATAAAAATAAATAAGTTAAAAAAAATCTGGCTAAATGGGTGTTTCCTCATGGAACAGGGAAGACAGGGCTGAGCCGGCAGGAAGATCGAAGGGGTCACCTACTCTAACCCCTTGCTGAGCATGACTGCTCTTCTGAACAACCTCAGCTGCTCAACGATCTTATCAACTGCCCTCCCGGCCTTGGTTAACCTCTCCAAAGTGATATTAGTCCCATCTCACGCAATTACCTTTAAATGTGTCAGTCTCCTGTACTTCACTATAAATTCATTAAGACAGATTTACCTGCAAATCACTTCAACATTGATGAAACAGATACTAAGGCACTGGGCTCAGAATTTTACATCAATAAACTATCTTAATTTTCTAAAATTTAGTACTCATCACTATCCTAAGAGATGTACCCTAGCACATATTTGCCCATTTATTTATTATTTTACTTTCTTCATTAGAATTTAGGTTTTGTGGGACCATCAGTTACAAGTGAGCGCTGTAAATAGAGTTGGATAAGTGAATGAATGAATGAATGAGTACCTATTCCATGCCAGTTACAATTCTAGGCACTGGCAATACAGAAGAGAACAAGATAAGAAGGCCCTTGCTCTCTTAAGGTAGACCCAAAAAAGGCCATAAGTGAATAGGTAAATATTTTATTTCAGATGATGATCATTCCTCTAAAGAAAAAACAGTAAAGCCAGTTAATGAGCTTGAGAATGACTTGTGGCAGGAAGTGGGGAGTTAGGGGAGCCCTCTCTGAGGAAGCAACATTTAAGCAAAGATTGAATCATGAGAAGAATGTAGCAATGGTAAGATTCCAGGGAAGAGGATTCCAGATGGAGGAACAGCATGTGCAAAGGCCCTGAGGTAGGAGTTTGTTGTGGCCAAGAAGCAGAAAGAAGGTCACTGTGTCTAGATGTGTGGGAGCCAGCTCAAGTTCAGAAGAGGGAAGACACAGGCAGGCGCCAGATCATGTAGTGTAAGCACTCTGGATGTTATTCTGGTGCTACTGGAAGCCATGGAATGCTTTAAATAGGAGAGTGGTCTAATATCTTAAAAGGTCACCCTGGCTTCTGTCATAAAGGAAATGTGGGATACATATATACACAATGGCATACTACTCAGCCATAAGAAAGAATGAAATAATGCCATTTATAGCAACATGAATGGACCTAGAGATTATCATACTAAGTGAAGTAAGTCAGACAGAGAAAGGCAAATACCATATGATATCACTTACATGTGGAGTCTCAAATATGACACAAATGAACTTACCTATGAAACAAAATCACACACAGACTCACAGACATAGAGAACAGACTTGCGGTTGCCAAAGGAGGAGGGGTGGGGGAAGGATGGATTGGGAGTTTGGGGTTAGCAGATGCAAACTATTATATATATGTATAACGGAATCACTTTGCTAACACAGAAACTAACACAACATTGTAAATCAACTATACTTCGATAAAATAAATTAGGAAAAAAAAAAGATCACCCTAGCTTCTGTCCAGAGAATGGACTATAGGGGACAGAGAAGCACCAGGGAGTGGACAAATGGACAGGTAGACGGAGGACTGGATGAAAGGGCAGCAGAGAAGGTATGCTGCCTGGAGACAGGAGACCTAAGGTCGAATCCCAGTTGAGCCCTACGCCTGCCCCAACCACTGTGTGGAATGGGTGAGTCGCTGTCTACCCAGGCCTCTGTTTTCCCACAACTAAAACAAGAGGATCATGGAGCCATCTTTCAGGACCACTTCAACGGTGACATTCTGGAAACTTCTGCATCTCAGTCTTGTCCTTGTCCTTTGGGTTCAGAGATAAATCTAAAGACTGCAGGTCGGACCCCCGGCCCGCCTGAGCAGCCTTGAGACTGCCCACCCAACATGCAGGTGACAACGCTCAGGCCAGCTTTACAATGTCCTGTGGCTGGGGCAGGCTCCTGGAGCCCAGTTGTGTCCCTCCTACTGGCTTTCACTGTCTCCATCAGAGGGGACGACGCCCACTTGATTCTGCTTCTTAGTCAAAAGAGAGACGGCACCCAGCTTTTAAAACAGCAACTCGTCAGGGAGCCTTTGATAGGGTCTACTTCTTGCTTTGCTCTTTGCAGCCCCGCTCAAAGAACACATGGGCGCCCCTCCTGGCTCATCCCAGCGTCTCCTCTGGGAGGGGAGAGATGCTCCTCGGCCAGCATTTCAAGTGCTATAACTTATTGCATTCGGTTGACGCTAAGACCAAAGAGAAAAGGGATCTGACCTGGTTGGATATTGAATCTGGCTCCCTCCCTCCCTCTTTTCCTTTCATCTCCCAAAGTGGTCCTCTCCTGGCTCATGGGAGAGGGCTTGCGCTGGGCTGGGGGTCACACTGCCTCCCCCTCCCGACTTCCTCAGCTCCCTCTTGCCCTTCGGACACTTGCTTGTGCAGCTGCTTGATATAAATTCCCCACATACATCTCCGGCCAGCCAGTTTATTTTTATAAACAATAAATAGGACGACATTCCTATGGTGTCCCACTCTGGCCGGCCTAGTTTACAGAGCCGGGGGACAGTGATGGAGAGTTGGTGGGGTTTATACAGATGGTGGCCCGCATGTCGTAAATCTCATAAACACGATGGAGGGTTGGTGTTTTCTTTTTTCAGAAACACGAACAACAACAACTCGCTCCCCACCCCGTTTTCTTTCTTTCCCCGAGATCACAAGGCATTATGGAGGCCTACAAATCACCACCAGAAGATATTAAGTTGCTTGGATAACACTCGGGATCCCTTCCGGTGTGTTATTTTTCTTCATTAGAAACGATGGCCCAAGTGCACCAAATCCTCTTTCCCTCTCCTCAAAATTTATCGATCACGGTCTCTAAACTAATTGTTAGTTGCACACTAGGCCACAAGCTGTTTGTCCCCAGAGCAATCACCTCCGAGGCCCTGATTAAAGGGCAGAAGCCGAAGTGTGAGAAAAATGAAACACTCTGGCCGGGTGGGTACCGTGCCCTGACATTGGTCTGTGGATAAGAGTCAGTGAGGGGCCCCCTTACTCATTACAGACCCTTGTTCAAAGCCCAAGATATGACAGGCCATGGGATACGGGCTGCCAACTGCTTTTATGAGGTTATGAACCAATGCAGCTTCCAGGCCACTGCGAGCAACTTCCTGGGCAAGTGGAACAAAATCCGAAGCCCCTGGGGTCCATTAGAGATGCTATTTGCTGCTTCTTTTTTTGTGTGTGCTATGCGGGCCTCTCACTGTTGTTGTCTCTCCCGTTGCGCAGCACAGGCTCCGGACGCGCAGGCTCAGCTCTTTGCTGACCCCATCCCTGAGGTCCCCAGAAGGAAGAGCCTCACGGTCACGGGCATACCCTCTTCCTAGCACACGCTGTAGATGGAGAAATTGAGGCTGAGACAGAGAGCAACTTGCCTGACATCACACAGCAAGTGGTGCCACGGTGAAACCACTAACTCCATATTCCAATCTGCTAATCCCCGGAAACACTGATGCCCTGGGATATCTTGCCATTTGGAGGGGAAATTTCAGTTCAAAACGTCATAGGAGGAATGGCTCCCACCGATGCCCCCAACCACGACCAGGGTGCGTCACCAACTGTAAACACTACCAAGAGAAAGGGCTTCTTTTAAGGGATCTCAAGGTGATAGTCTTTCTCCAAGTGCCTAGGGGCAGGGGGAGAAATGTGTTATTTTGGCATCAGTTCTGGTCCATCAAACTTCTGCTACCGGTCTGTGATACAAGGATGTTATTAGCGCTCCACGCAGAGCAGCTCAGCACCCACTATTCTGCTCCACCCCAGCACCTGGGACTATGCCCCAGGGCACTTGCAGACAGAAGGAGAATGCACAGAAATGCCACCGAGGGAACAATCTGGGAGCAGCTCTCAACCACGGAAGTAGGGGAGCAGGTGGAGAAATGCCCCAGCTTCCTCACCCCTCCAATGGAAGGACACTGACATGTAACCTATGTGTCTCCTGGAGGTCCCCATCCCTGAGGTCCCCAGAAGGAAGAGCCTCACGGTCACGGGCATACCCTCTTCCTAGCACACGCTGTAGTGGCTGCCTTCCCTTCCCCATATCACTCCCCACAGCCCTGCCTGTAATTCCTGAGATCACTGTCCAAATAAATTCTTTGCACTCAAATCCTTGTCTCAAGATCTGCTTATGGGAAAAACCAAACCCAAGATACTTCACAACCATCCTTCCACTTATAAATGGCATGGATGCCAGTTGAGTGGACTGGGTTTTTGCTTTTTTACTTGTTTTACCAGGATTTTAAATTCAAGGTATTTTAAATAAAGACAAAAATAGGAATTCCCATTTCCTTTAAATATCAGAAATTCTGGTGTCCACACATGGCAGCCCAAGCAGGAGCTGGTAGCAGCTGCCCCTTTTAGATAGACCTGTTGTCCTCAGTTTCTTCAGGTCCCCAGCAGACCCTGCTTTCTTCTTTCATGTCGGCTTCCTGGTCCCTGTGGAGAGTTGAGTTTTTGAAGCCTAGATTTTGGTATTATTCTGGGCCTTTTCTAAAGGACGGCAAACAACAAATTAAGCAACAGCCTTCCATTCTGTTTAATTTCTTCCTTACGTCTAACAGAGGGACTCCCAAAGACTTGAGAAAGGACTGCTCTTTTAATGCTTTTTAATTTCAGGTTTTTGTAATGATGGTTCTCAATTTTTACAGCAGAAGAGTTTCTCCCCAACCTCCAGTCACACTTTGGCCCATTTATGTAAGCTCCATGCACTTGACTTGGATTCAACAGGAAGCCAAACCAGTGAGTTTCCCTTTGACTTCAGTTCATGGTGGGTTCCAGGTAGCCAGCTTCGGTGGCTGTTATCAGACTGTCTTGCCCTGACAACATGTTTTGCATTGTAGAATTTTATTTAGCTTTGCCTTGGATGAAAGAAAAATGACGTTTCATAGAAAAAAAGTTCCTTTGAGGAGATAAACTTTCAAAAGTAATTCCATCCTTTTACTACCTCATACCTCACCACTATTAATATTCATGGATATTTTTTTTCTCCTTGTACAGTTTCCCAATTTTTAATCAATTCCCTTTTCCCTCGCATCAAAGTACTACACATGCAAGCTCTGGGGGATCAGAGATGAACCATTCATGGTGCCTTCCCTCAAGGAGCTCACGGTCCGCGGGGGAGAGAGACGGTGTGAAATAATTTGCAGGGTTGCCTAGGGAGGGTTGTGAGAGTTCTCAGGTGACAAGAAGAAAGGGGTGATCAGTTCACTGGCCAGGGGGAGGGAAGGCTTCAAACAGAAGACCCTCCATTGCACTTGAAGGCTGAGGAGCAATTTGCTAAGTGGAGGAGAGGAAGAAAGGCTGTCCAAGCAGACGGACCAGGTTGAATGAGACACAGAGGTTCAGAACTGCCTGGCACATGAGTTCAGGGAAACAGTGGTCACAGAGACCTCTGGAAGACCAAGGCCAAGGAATTCCTGAGCCAAAGCTCCAGTTTCCAATCCGAGGTACAGGGGAGCACCTGGGCTTGGAGCCCCTGGAGGTCACCTGCATTCCAGGGCTTCCCGTGTCGTTCAGCACTTTTTAGGTTGCACATGGTCCTTCCTCTCTGAGAACTGATTGGCTGGTCCTCCTGGGAAATCCAGAGAATATCATGGCTTCATTGCTGCAGTCAGGACCCTTCCTCCACCTCTTGGCTGTTCTTTCCTCATTATTGGCTTTGTTTTTTCCGCCAAGTTTTTCCCCACGTGATGACAAAGATGGCCAGTGATAGATATCTTCAAAGACACATTTATGACTTCAGTCTTTCTGGAAAGACAGTATCTCTTTCTGATTAGTTTCCATGAAATTCCAAGAGAAAGAGCCTCTTTGGCCCCAGTTATGCCACATGCTCATTTATAGACCAGTTACTAGTGGCCAGGAAGATGAATTATTTTCACTGGACAGTCTTGAGTCAAGGGCTAATTCCTTCAGCCAGGGGTGCCATCATTTCCCATTGCTATTTACTATGAGTAGTAGAGGGTTGACAATCCATGAAAAATTGGGGTGCTATCTCTGAAGTGGGCAATGCAGGGCAGATGAAAGCAAGCACTTCCTCTTATACAATTGCATCCCTAGCGCCTCACCCTCCAGATGTGTGCTCTGTGCAGAGGACACCATCCCTGTTGCCAAGATGATAACTGCCTTAACGTTGCTGGTCCTCAGTTTCTACTCTGACCTTCAGCTCTTCTGCCAGAGCAACATACTCATTTGTCTCATCTGGAAAGATATCTGTGATGCTTCTTCTGAGGATAACAGCTATATCAATTAAGGTACACTGTTTCGTTAGCTTTATCAGATAGCACGATTTCTACACTGGTGAGCTGTTTTGGTGACCCTAGATATTCCAGAGTAGCTATGTTTCAACATATTCTTTTATCCTTGCTAATTTCTTTGCCCAAGTCCAAGTTCAGAGAAAAATTAGTAAGCTTTGTGGCAACATTCTTATGCCTGTTAGGATTTGCTCATGCCAGCCAAGGTAGCTTATATCATCTACGATTCTCAGCTATTCGATTTTGCTTATCAAGCAACTGTGTTCAGCGGTGATGTCACTGGCCTGAATTTATTAAGACAGATCTTTAAACCTCACAAATGACCTGTTATGTTACTTCTGCCATTGTTGTGCTTTCTTTGCTTGCATAGTATTGACTAAGGAGAGGTCAGAAAACTACTACAGAGAGCAGAGCTCTCCATATCCCAGGCACCAGAGATAGGATTTTTAAAAATCCTCTGATAATGAGGGTATAAAATAGATAAGAATTTATATATAAATAAATTCTAAATAAATATATATATACATGTATGCAACAATAAGTATTATTTGACAGGCCCTGTTCTAAGAACTTTACACATAAGAACTTTTTAATATTATAAAAATATAGTATGATATATACATTTTACAGAGGAGACAGGATCTCAAGCCAGACTCCAGAATCACTCTGCTTAACTACTACAACATCCATTCATTGAATAATCACAATGAGAACCAATTACAAATTGTGGTTAATATTATGATGGATAAGTTTAAGGATCTTATAAGGAGACCAACCTGGTCTTATGGTCGTAGTGGGGAAAGGACATCTCGGAGGAAGGGACATGTGAGCTGAAATTTGAAGATGAGCTAGAATTATGTTGGTGTAGGGTGGTGAGAGCAGAGAGTGAGGCAGGTGGCAGGCAGAGGGGCAGTGGTTATGAACCTGGCCCAGGACCCAAATGAAGCTGGTGGGTTCTGTACAGTACAGCAATTACTGGAGAGATAGTACAACAAAGTTAGGGACAGGTAGGTTCATGCTTTGGGGGGTTTTATTTGTGGTAGGCAGAATAATGACCCCAAAGTGTCCTTGTCCTAATCTTCGGAACCTGTGAGTATGTTACCTTATATGGCAAAAGGGACATTGCAGATGGGATTAATGGTACAGACCTTGATATGGGAAGATGAGCCTGGATTATCCAGGTGAGGCAATCTAATCATGAGTCCTTAAAAGCAGAAGACTTTCTCCAGCTGTGGTCACAGGGAAATGTGTTCATAGAAGAAGTCGTCAGGGAGATGCAACCTAGCTGGCTTTGATGGGGAAGGAAAGGGACCAAAGAACACAGGTGGCCTCTAGAAGCTGGAAAAGACAAGGAAGCAGAATTCTCCTCTAGAGCCTCCACAAAGAGATGCAGCACTGCCAACACCTTGCTTCTAGCCAAGATCCTGTCAGACTTCTGACTCCAGAACTGTAAAATTATAAATTTGTCTTGTTTTAAACTAAGTATGGGATCATTTGTTACAGCAGCAATGGGAAATGAATGCATATGAGAAGCTATTGAAGGCTCTGGGCAGAGAAATGGCACTCTCAGATTTGTTTTTTAATTAGCTGCGTATTTTTATCTGGGTCTCACACTATGTCACCATGACTTAGGGGTCAAATATCAGACACATTTTACTGAGCTATTGACAAGTTTTCGATCTCGGTGGGAGAAAGCTAACATAGGGAAACTATGTCATAGGACAAAGTGTTTGTCCCCTTTGCTGTCACAAAGCATGTGTAATGACTCCATCTGTTGTCATCAGCCACTGACCCTAAAGCCCTGCAGCAGCAGATATTTCCAGGGGCCTTGATGCTAATTGGATCTGCGTTCAGATCCTGGCTTACCTTAGGTGTCCTTAGGCAAGTTGCACCACCTCTCTGAAGCTCACATTCTCATCTGTAAGATGAGGATTCTGCCAACGCCCACCCCACTGGGTCATCATGAGGATTAAAAGAAAACCTTAACAATGGCCTTGACACAGAGTAGGGCTCCAAAAATGTGACATTCTTCTCCTTCTCTGCAGTTGCTTCCACTTCTCCAGTTTTTCCAGGTCAGACAATGCAAAAATTGTCTAGACACTTATAACCCTGGACATGCAGAGACTTTAAAAATATAAGTGTCAGGCGAGAGTCAATTATTAGTACTGGGATGAGGGCCAACCATCAAAGGACGTGGTGGAGGAGATAGATCTGGCGATCCCAAGAAGCACAGGAAAGGAGGGGAGGAGGAAGAGGCAAGGCAGAGAAGAGAAGAAAGATAATTAAAGGTGCATCAATGAGCAAGTTACCACTATGGGTGACTGGGGCGCATTCTACTGGAGACCTTCTGAGAGGCTGTGCCGAGCCCACCTCAGAATTGTCCCCCTGGAGAACAGGAGGCTGGGGCATTTATCCACTGGCAACCATCCCCAATTTGTTGGTAGTTGTCCCCAAGTTGGTAACTCCCCCATCCTTCTGGGTTGCCCCTGCTTGTAGGGCAGAGCAAGCTCTGTGCTACCATAGATGCCCTCGGCAGTAAAGAAAAGAGGTCCAGGTGGCTGAAGAGAGGGTGCGTGCTGTGGGGGACTCAGGGCCATGATCACGGGTGTCAAGAGCATCTGTTCCCTGCATGTGGGAGAAAGACATGGTGCACGCGGCTAGCCCAAAGTCCAAGCAGGACCGTGCAAGGCAGAGCTACACCCTCCAGGGTTCACTGCGTGGCCCCATCTCCTTAAAGGGCCACCAGTGGAGGAAATACACGGCCAGCCTGGCCAGCAGGATGGCCGTGCGAGGATAGCAGCTCGCCCTTCAGGTTCAACAAAGCCACAGCCAAGGGAGTAGAGAATCTGAGGGCCAGTCCCATGGGGTGTCCTTTGGGGTCATGCCTGGACTCCCGCAGCCAGGGGCCTCCAGAGGGACTCAGAAATGTGGGACAAATCTGAGACCTCAGAGTGGGCACCGGGCATTATCAAGACCCAGAGCACCACAGAGAGGAGAAAATCATTTTCCTCTTCAGGATGGCTTAGGGTACGGGTCACACCTCTCTAATCCTCCCAGGGATGAGCACCTCTCTCACCTGGGTTCCCCAGACAGGTAAGAGGAAAACCAGATGAGAGGGCCCCTGGGCTCTAGAGAATAAAATTCCACATAATATGATTCCCAACAGCAAACCCATGACCTGCTGCTTTCGGGAGAAATTTGCAAACTTTCAACTTTTGAACCTAAACTCATAGTAAGAAAAAAAAAATGTTTTTAATGTGTCAATCCAGCATATACACATGTATATAACTTTTAAAAAGTAGTTTCATGTCATCACATAATACGTATCCTAACTACCTGTTTCAGTCTGATATTGCTGTTATATTATGTCATATGACATTATATGTTGTCTTTTAAAATGCTTGTCAAGACTCACTAAATTGGGCTTCCCTGGTGGCGCAGTGGTTGAGAGTCCGCCTGCCGATGCAGGGGACACGGGTTCGTGCCCCGGTCCGGGAGGATCCCACGTGCCGAATTTTTTTTAATGTGTCAATCCAGCATATACACATGTATATAACTTTTAAAAAGTAGTTTCATGTCATCACATAATACGTATCCTAACTACCTGTTTCAGTCTGATATTGCTGTTATATTATGTCATATGACATTATATGTTGTCTTTTAAAATGCTTGTCAAGACTCACTAAATTGGGCTTCCCTGGTGGCGCAGTGGTTGAGAGTCCGCCTGCCGATGCAGGGGACACGGGTTCGTGCCCCGGT